>NC_064026.1:29269812-29574949 GCF_917208135.1 Athalia rosae | reverse complement strand
TGAGAAAACTTCGTTATCGTTTCATTCTCCGGTCAAATTCAGAAAACCACGATGACCAATCGAACGTTTCACATCTCAGGTCTGTTTCATAGGCTCATAGCCGACGGCGGGACGTCTCTCACCCTAACGACGGTGAGGCCTGGTAAGATATACACGAAATACGCCACGGAACTGGGCAAGTATCTCGGTTGTCCAACCGACGCATCGAGTGCCCTCGTAAACTGTTTGAGGGACTTGAGCGTCCATAGGATCGTCGATTCGAACAACCCCTTCAACATATGGCGCGAATTCCCGATCATAATATGGGGTCCGACCGTCGAACCTGACGGGGAAGGGGCAGTCCTCACGGACATGCCTGCCAATCTGATAGCTGCTAATAAATTTCGCGACATACCGATGATATCGAACGTGGCGAGGGACGAAGGACTCCTTTGCGCCGCCGGTAAGTAGATATGTGGGAAAGAGGGACCAGGGGAGTCCTCGCCTTCCTCCGCAATAATTTGTTTCGTTTTTTTTTTTTTTTTTGTTTCACTTCGTTGATTTTCTCAAGGACTCTACGCGAATCGGGACATGCTCAGAGAACTCTTGGATAATTTCGAGGTCCTTTTGCCCGTTGTATTGCATTACGATGTTTTATTCGACGACACAACGGAGTTCACCAATATCTTCAGATCGCATTACCTGAACGATTTGCGAGCGGACGAAAGTTCGGTAAGTTGTTCCTCCGAAATTAAATTCATAAATTCGTCGAAGTTCGACGACAAACGGACGTTTATCTCTGTGCACAGCTGCTCGCCAACATGACGCGGATGATAGGCGACGCCCTTTTCGTCTGTCCTCTCAGCGACGTGGCTGAACATTTTTTGATCCATTCTACGAGCGAGCATTACGTGAGCTCCTTTCAATACCGGGGCAGGCTGAGTCACAGTTACATATTTAGCGGGGGTCGCACCGACGACTGGGGTGTAGCGCACGGTGATCAATTGATTTACATATTTGCCAGAGAGAACGTACTCTACGGACCACCCGACATGGAGTTCAGCGAAACCGATTGGAAAGTCGTCGACAACATGGTCGATCTGTGGACATCATTCGCGATAACCGGGTGAGCTGCTTTTTGGATTGTTTTGTAAGAATATCGTTCCCTAACGAAGTGGGAGATCAAACGGTGAATTTTCTCTACTCAGGACGCCGTTTGCCGTGGATTCGGATTCCCCTGTTATTTGGGAGCCCTATTCGTCACGCGGTAATTATCTCCGTATAGGAGATGGTCCGGATCCAAGAATGGAGGTAAAATACGACTTCGGAAAAGACAGAACGAGGTTCTGCAGGGACTTCGAAGCCGGTAAAGCGAATATTTCCTGGGTGTAGCGGAGGGTCTGGATTTTTCAACTTTGCCATCATTTTTCATCCTCGGATTATCGCGTATCACCTATCCCTCTTTGTTATCTTCCCAGGATTTTTTCAACCAGATTTTCATTGCGTTTTGAGAAACAGCGAACTTTGTACCTGTTAGTGTATAGTGTCGTAGATCGAATTTTGGAAAAAAAAACAAAAATATCAATCGCAATTACCGCTCGAAACAATCGAGAAAAGTAAAGAAAAATTTCACAGCTTTTACGAATCAAGTCGTGAACTTCGAAGAATCGTAGACTCGATATGATTATTTTTCGATTTTCGGAATATCGAGAGCACAGCGAGCAAAGGAGGGTCACCGAGAGCCACGGTTTTGCGGAAGGAAAACCACCGACGCCATAAATCGTGTGACCTGCACCATAAACCTGTCCCCAAAAAAATATCTCTGGCGAGTCGTGACTCCGAGGCATCGCACTACTCCGTCATTATAATCGGGTGAAGGTAAGGATTCGGCGTTGCCCTGTACGAGGGGTCCCTACATAAATTCATCTCCTACTGAATAATCGGTGGACCTGCGATTATACGGGAAGCACAGAGGGCGGTCGTCGTCGTGCGATCGATTACACGCATCGAAATTAGAATTGAGGTTGAGGAAAAATAATGAGAGAGTCGAAAGTCCCTGCGCTGCTATTTTCTGTACCGTAGCTTAGGTAGTTATGAAGATGTATTGGACCGACTGACACAAGATAATGAAATCAAAAGAAAATTACGAACACGGAGAATCGCATTTCCTTTTTCCGGTACGAGAAACTAGCCCATAGAGACCGTGGAACGAGATAACAGGACAGAGGGGGCGGCTCAACGAGGCGCCGCGAAAGGGATTTCTCTGGTTAAATTAAGGATCCGCGCGAAACCCGAGATCAAACCCTTAAATAAATATCACTGATCCTCGCATCGCCGGCGAAACTCGCCTACCCCGCGGACCCCGAACTTTGCTATTTTAGAGTCGCACCCCCCGCGACGCGATACAACCTCCGCACTTGCCGGAATTGGATTTCCTCCGACCTCGACGTGCTGCGGAGGATCCGAAAAAATGTCCACCCGGCGCAACGCGAATTCCCATCCGAAGAACACCCCGCGACGCCTTCGACCCGACTTTGTTCCCTTCGTCGCTCGGCGCGAACGCCGAGTGCGTCGAAACGCAAAAGTATGCGAAGGGCCCGTCCGCCCGTCCCCTTTGCTCGACTCGCGTCTCCTTCCCCTCCGTTTCTTCGTCGTCTTTGTGTCGCGTGGGTTACGACCGCTCGTACGAGAAAGAACTTTTCGCCTCCGACGGCGACGGATGCAACGCCGAGCGGACCGGAAGTGGCGTCGGACTCGTTATCTCTGGTCACCCGGAACCGCGAACCGATGCTAAGGTATGTGGTGGTTATCGTTGAAAGTATTCGTTGAAACTTTCTATACAACGCATCGGTTCGTCGTCGTGACGTCAGATATAAAAATGTTGTAGAGAAATGTTGAATATTTGTTCTGTGGCTACATTTCTTTCGTTTCGTATCAGCTCATTGTTTTTTCTTTTCTGTACATTTGGTCAGTTGATGACGATATACGTTCTCTCACACTTTAGAAGAAAAATAAGAAGTTTCATCGAAGTTGAGCTTAACTTTGCGAGCGAAATGATGACGCGAACTTCGCGAGATTCGACGTAGAGTAGATCGACTTACTTCGTTTCATTTCGTCGGTGGCAAAATGCGACGAAGCGGATGAGTTTTTTTTTTTTTTTTCTCTTACATCAAGTCGCGGTAATTTTCATAAAAAAATACAAACGAAGTTTTCCCCTTCTTGGGTAAAGATAGCGCCGAGCAAGAGCGAGAGAGAAAAAAAGAGATCTTGTACTCCGTGTCGTTTGCTTGAAAACGTTCCATACAAAAGTGATAAAACTTCTCCAATGTGCCACACATTTTTTTCGCTCTTATATTACATCACTTTCAAAGAATGTGTTTCTTTTTTTCTCTCATTTCTACCCTCGGACGACCACGTGAATTTCATTCATGGACCTCAAATTAATTGACCCGACGTAGCGTCACCTAACTGTGTCTGTATCTTTTTTTTGTTCCCGCGGATAAAAAAGGAGAATGAAAATTTACGGTCACCGGTCCACCGCCTCCTGCACCGAGACTTTCTTTCTCTGTAGCGGAGCAATCGTTAGAAAAGTGCAGATACGACGTATAAAAATGTGGGGAATTTTGTCCGGCGAACGCGCGGCCTCGGCGTACGTACAAAAAGTTTTGCGAATTTACGTTGCGAGGGGCATCGCTTTCGAGCCGCCCAAGGGTGTCGCGGCGAAACGGGCTTTTTGCCGAGCTCCCCCTCCGGCCTCAGCCACCCCCGGGGTCGAGATAACGCGGAGGGTGCGCAGAACTTTTGGCGGTGGAGAACGGAGAATTTTCGCCGTTGACGTCAGAACGACCGACGATCCGTACGCCCACGACCGTAGCCGCTCTCCGTCGCCGCGTCGCTAATAAGAGTCGACGAAGCTCGAATCTGACGCGGTTACGGAGAGCACGAGGTAAAAAAACGTCGAAAAAAGGCCTCGGACGTTCTTCGAATACGATTTCAAATAAGGGAAATGCTTTCGCAAAACGGAAATATTATCGATTCGTCGCAAACATGGCGTTGTACGCTACGCAGAAGTATACATACGTATAACGTGTAAGCGTTGCCGTCGGTTAGGGGGTGAAGAAAGGCAGTTGTGTAAGGGAGAAGTTCAGGTTTATGTGTATATATAGTATATAGCCATCTATACAAACCGAAAACTCGGCGCCGCTGTTCGAGCTCCTCGTTCTCCTGACCCTTTTATCTCGTTTTGTTCCAACAACAATCGCGTCGACGGAGCGCGACGCCAGTTCTTTTCCATTTCAGGGGTAGTACAAGTTGGGCATATTTTCGTTATCTGTTTTTACAAGCGAAAAAGAAGCAAAAAAAAAAACAAATATTCATCAAGACAACGAAAGGAAAGTAACAATGACGATAATAATTTCAGCGCCATTACGTTTCGAGTAGAGAAGCAAGAAAACCACCTCCGTCGATAAGATATTCCTTCGTTCATTTTTTTCTCCTCTCAATTTTCCATTTTTTTCGGACACATCCCAAGCACACACCCGTCTTTCTCTTCCTATGGATAAATCTGCTTTTGCCGTAAAGTTGCGTTCTACGGCAAAGCAGACGATCGTTAAAACGGAACGTTGCAACTATGAACCACATATTTCGCTCGCATAGGCTGTTGCAGCTACGGCACCGTTTTCGAGTACGTATTCCAACGATTCGTACTCGCGAGGACGAAACAATGGCGTTTCCCCTCGACGACTTCGTGACTGTATACGACGTACCCCATGCCTCGTGTACATTTAAGTATTATACGTGTATACGTCTACAGGGTGGCGAACGGGGTGGGACTCGTCGCGAAGTTAGGAAGGACAACTTCGCGAAATTGTCGAGCTCGGGTGTCCGGAAGTGGACGGAAGGAACCGGAGTAAAAAAAAAACGACAAAGACGTAAAGAAAAAAATAAACCGCGAGCGGAGAAGGTCGTGAAATGTCCCGAAAAATTCTTTCGTGTTCGCGTGTTTTTTTTTTTTTGCGCGCGACGTTGAAAATTGTCCTACAATCGAGGAAACGGGAGAAGAAAAAAAAGAGCGGAGAATACGGAGGAAAAATAGAATATTCAACCGGTCCATTATCGAAGGAGAGTTTGTAAATATTTTATCGCTTAGGAGTATACCGTGTATTACGGTACACACACGCCTATATGTATGTATGTATATATTTTCTATATACACGTGTAAAGCCTGTACATAAAATGTATAAATGAAATGCAGCACGTATTTTCTACAACGCGTGTCTGCGTATACCTTATACGTCTAAAGTGTCAGACATCCGGTACAATACCCCCGGTTGTAATAGGCCGCTAGTTCCTCGCATTGTCTCTCTGAGCTTGGGTTACGCGCACGTTATAATATAGACGGAACGCGTATACGTGGTACGTTACCTCTCGTGTCACGTTGTGTCTAAACATGTCACACGCGGAGAGAGACGCGCCCGACGTACGTACCTCCGAAATGAATGGATTCGAAAAACGAAAAACAGCAAAGAGAAAAAAGAGAATCAAAGAAGAAGTGAAAACAGATTTATGTACGATACACGGAGAATGCAATTTGCGATATGGGAAAGAAAAGAATATTCAACCGAAAACTAAGATGATAAAAATGGAGGGAGCGACTCGACGTATATTGTACACGTGTACGCCTAGCCGTCTCGACGTAATTAAAAGTAGAGGCTGCAGGGGGAGAATTATCGTAGCTGATGCTGCGTAATAGATATAAAACGGAGAACTGACGCGGCCTGTTTCCGACCGAGTCGAGAAAGACGAAAACAAAATAAAAGTCGAAAAAAAAACAAAAAAAAAAAAAGGAAAATGAGAATAAGAATACGGAGAGAAGGAAGAAGCGGCACGGACGATGCACTGAATCAGCCTTCGACCTAATGGGAGGTGACGTCGACTTATGTTGGGTGTAATTAACGAGATCTGTACCGAAAGCTTTATTGCGTCGCGAACTTTTAATTAATAGCCACGTGTTTAAATTTTCTTATTTCTTTTTTCTTTCATTCTGTGCCGATTTGCGATCTGGGATATGACAGGTATACAGGTATAAACGTCACTGATAAAAATAGGAGTGAATTACGCGGGCGAAGTTCAGTCATAAACCGAAGAAGAATATTAACGCGGTGTGTTCTCAGTTACTTCTCTTTTTTCCGTGCAGTCTTTCTGTTCTGTTAGTTTTTTTTTTTTTAGTTTTTTTTCTATTGTTTTCTCAGTAAGACGAGTTTAGCTACAACAAACGCGACTACACGACGATATTCATGTTTAATTCATGACATCGGCTGCAACGGCATCAGCGTTATTACTCATTCATTCATAAGTTTGTTCATGCAAAATAACTTTGTACGTACTTCCGAAGAAGAGGGGTATATAAAAAATATACTGTACACGTATATCTGGTGCGCGTATAAACGAAGTTACGAAAAAAACAAAAAAAAAAAGAAAAGAAAGCGAAATTTTTTTTTTGAAAAATAAAAGGAGAGGGAACTGCACGCCCGAGAAATTGAGCTTCTGATATATTCGGCGCCGGATATTCGCCGCATACATGTCTGGCTATGTGGATGTAGATACCGGAAAGAAGCGATACGGTAAAAAACAAATAACATTCCCCGAATTCTTCTTATCTCCACAGCGAGTTTCTTACGCGAGAAAATCGCTGAAACGAAAACCGATTTTTGGAACGATCGAAACTGACCGAAAAAATTATAAGGTTAATCAAAAACGAATAAATTGCTGAATAGTTTTTCGATCGTACGTCGAGGGGTCAAAGTTCGACTCGACGTAGACCGCGAAGCATACGAATACACGAAACGTTTCTCTGATCGAATTTCCGACTTTTGAACCCTCGGCGTGCAGCGCATACGGGAGAAACTCGGGGAATCAGGGGTGCAGTGGCGGCAGCCTCGCAAGTTTCGGCGACATTTTTTGTTTCACGTTTCAGCGATTTCACGTTTTCCATTTATTGAAATCAGATTCGCTATATACGTAAAATTTCTCTCTCCGTGCAGCCGCTCCCCGTCTGCATCTCTCAGTATATGTATATCTATCTACTCTGCGAGTTTCGGTTGTATTATACACATACGTACACACGCACGTATATGCGGAGCTCTCTACCCACACGTCCTTCGTAGTAAAACGTGTAATTTGAATATAAAACGGCGAAACAGACCCCGTTTCATTAGGACGGTTGTATAGTATAGGCATCCCCACCGGCTGCGGGTGGTAACCGATACAATTTAAATTCGCCCATGCTCCGATACTGTAAAGAGAATCCCGACGTACCGAACCCAAAGTAGAAATAAACTCGTCTGCGTTACGAGTATCGCCATGTACGTGGATATCTGTACTGATTGTTCCTACAAAAATTTTCAATGCAGACTGACCTATATAATGTATATGATAGCACGTGTAACTATTTTACATTCCACTATGGATGTTTTTTTTTTTAATAATATACGTGTATACTTTTTTCTGATATAATTACGTAGTAGCTACCTAACCTACTTTTTAGAATTATGAAACCAAAAAAATTGAATAAAATAAAATAGAAAAAAGAAACTCGTTCGAACTATGCGCTTCGGGATGCCATCGGAAAAAATTGTAATTATACAATATTGGGAATCTGCTGTAAGTTACCCATTATAAAAATCGAGGTAGAATTCAGAAATGAAATAAGAACACACGGACAAAAACCAATTTCATTAGTAACTTGTTAGGATGTAATCAGTGCCGGTGGCTAATTAACGTTACGGAAACTGAGGGGGGGGGGGGGGGGGGGGGGGGGGGGGGGGGGGTGGAGGATTGAAATGGAATGAATAGTAAAAGAAGGCCATCGTAACGTGATCGTTTAATTTTCTGCGATTTCAGCGGGTGCCGAAAATTGAAATTATTTTTTTTTTTTTCAAATGTTGACTATTTTTCGTGGTATACTATTTTTACAATACCATTTCAAAAAGTGAAAAATCGAGAATATCTCGATGGATTTTGGATGAAATTCGCAATTCCTATACCGTAAAACAAATGCTTTTGAGTATTTCGACTTCAGGCGTTAATAATTAATAATAATCCGAGCATGGTTTTTGGAGCCCCCTCAAGACGACGTCGAAAAAACTTCCATCGAGTTATTGAAAAAATATTCCGTCAAAATTGGCCCGATATTCCCGCACGTATAACCAGCAAGGGTAACGGCAACGAAAGAATAATGACGAAGGCGTGTGGAGTAGTCGGCGAGTATAATTCCTCCCGAGACATCGGAGTGCACGTCGGACAACAGACATCATCAAGCGTCAGGGCGTTTACGTACGTACGCAACCAACGGACCGAACGGAAGCCCTCTAATCGCGACTACGTTCTCATTCGAGTGTGAACGGCGCCTGGTAATAAAATAAGTTCTATATATTTACTCGGAATATATGTACATACATATGTATATACGTATACAGAGGATCAAACTACGCGACGCTCGTAGGGTTGAACGTTGCAACAACCGTAATATTATAATGTCACTGCGCAGTCTGGCTCCCGCACCATCTGCTATGAAAATTACAACGTCTTGTACGTTTACGAAAGAAAGTAAAAAAAAAAAAAACAGGGAAAACTTCGTGAGGAATAAAAAACCATTTCGGGGTTCCGATCGTCTGCGCAAGTTTATACAACACGAACTGCAACGAGCGCGATGCAGTCGGAAAAAACAGTGTGAGAAAAAATTAAAAATGAAGAGTGAAATTTAATGAAAAAATGAGGGAGAGTGATTTTTGGTTTTTTTCTTCAATTTTCATTCGTGAAACCGTCGCGATGATGGAAACGTACCAAACGACAAGGAGACAAAGGTAAAAAACGTTAAACGGTCAAAATCACCCCGTTAAAATCCGTACGTTGTACAGTGAATTTTCGATCGCAATTTTTCGTCAGCCCAACGGAGCTAAATATGCGAAACCTGTGGTAATACAATAACGCCGCCCAGCTGACACGTACACGGGAATATGGTTACACCGGTACACGCATATACCTGTTCATATTTGAATCGAAAATCGATCTTCCAGATATCGTTGCAGGTTATTTCCGCGTCCGGGGTGGCGTAGAGGAAGCGGGAAGAGGCGAGGGGGGGGTGGTAGAGAAGGAGGGAGGGGGATGTTATTAATATCGGGGCCGTGACACGTGCGCATCCCCTCGGTACGGTGTGTGCGTGGGCGATGCCGGCGGGCGTTTCAAAATTTCAAGAATAAGGGGACGGAGAGACGGCGAAATGAGACCCGTGGGGCGTCGTATATCACAGGACAATAAAACGACCGTCGTACTTGCGACACAATGGGTAACGTATCGCGTATATATACGATGCGGAGGCAAACCCGTCGACGTCACGTTACGACGGAATGAGCGAACCGCGACGTGGGGTCAGCCTAATTTTCACGCTGCACCGAACGGAGATCGAGAAGAATTAATTCGAACGTGAAGTCAGTCGCTAGTCCGGAGTTTAATTGGTGAAGAAGAAATTTTTGCCCGCTGACTTTCTTTATTCTTTCAATCAACGAAACGAGGGCGCGACGGAGTGGGGTGGTGCAAAATGGAACGCTCTACATATCGGCGAAAAATGTCAAAGTTGAAAGGATAAATTAGAGCGAAAAGTCGAGAAAAGTGAAGGAATGATCGGCGACTATGCAGCATCAGTGTCGTGGGAAATGTAGGGCCTGATTTCATTCCGATGAGAATCGGAGTCGAGAATTCTGTGAGGTGAGTTGACGCGTTTTCGTCGTAGAAATGTGAGGGAAAAAGAATGGCGTCGCGCGAGAAATTAATTAATTTACGTAGGTAAGAAGAAAAACGAAGTGAGAACAAAAAAAATATATACGATGAAACAACGCGACTATAACGATCATGATTCCGTTGTATGTTTTTTTTTTCTCGTTCGAAAACAATAAAATAAATATTTAAAATAAAGAATGTATGGAAACGGAGAATCGTAAAGAAGAACTGGGTCTCTCGGTCACGAGGTTGTATTTTATTGTTTTATTAAAATAATTATTATCATTAACACGCGAGTAAACTCCTGACGGTCCTTTCACGGTTCTTCACACTACAATAGCGCCGCTGTATAAATTATAAAATATTTCGCAACGGTGACAAGTATAGAAAGAATTTTTCCAGAATTCCGACCCTCGCTGATTTCGTTCGTTCGACATCTGTATGGAAAAAAAAAAAAAAATAAAAAAAAATTACCAATGATTAGAAAAGCTGCAGGTCGGATCGACGCGATATATATGACCCATATAGACGTTGGCGAACCCACCTATACGCGGTATATTTAGGAATTTACTACACGTCGTGCATATCGCGGCGGGGTGTAAGTTAGTCTTCGACACCAGTTTACGAGAACCGTATGCGTTACCCTCATAATGCCCGAAGGAGTGCGAAGAGAAGAGACGAAGAAAAGGAGAGAGATGAAAAAAAAAGGGAAACAAAAGAGAGGAAAAGAAACGCGAAGCTCTTCTCCGGAGCCAGCTGATGCTGAGATCTCCAGGAACCGCCGGTGCCGCTGTTCCTTTTGTCGAGTTGCTCAGTTCGCTCTTACATATATATGTATATGTATACGTAGCGGCGTGTCTCGTCTGCGGGGTACGTACGTACGTACATAACGCGGGTAACAATATTCTTGGTCGAGTTGCCCACACGGACTGCAGTCGCGCTTGTCAGTTCTAAGCGGTACAAAACGCGATCCCCTTCAAACCTCACTGCCGTGTTGGTCTGAATGAATGTACGCAAAAGCTTCACGTATTATGTAAAGAGTCCGGCTGAAAAAGCGCGAGGGAAAGGTGGATTAAACGGAAGGAAAAACGTAATTTCGTAACGTCGCTCTGATCATACGGATGAAAACGGCCTATCGCGGTTTCGGACACCCGGTGCATGGAAAAGCTTCGTCGTTCTTTGAATCGAAACTATTAAACGAATTCATCGACTCCGGTCCGAATGGGACTCGCCACATCGTCCGCACTACGAATAACGCGGACATTATCGTTTTTAGCACGCCAAAAAAACAAAAAAAAAAAAAAAAAACTAGTTACACCTGTACAGGTTCAATATTTTTGGGAAGCGTTTATCTGGTTCTGCCAGCACTGTCGTAACGGGGGTAACCTGCATCGGTACCGCCGCGTAATAAAGTTTTAGGGCAGGAGAGCACTATTTGTTTAACCCAGTTCTTGCGAGAGCGCGATTCATTTTTTTTTTTTTTTTTTTTTTCGTCCCTCCCTTTTTCGCCCCTTCCCCCGCGCATCCCTCTTCCCCTCGCCCACCCCTGATCTCGACGAGCCGCGAGTCTCGGCATCGGCATACGAGCGTGTCGGACGCCGAGAAGCTGCTGAGCTGCAGCCGGTACACTACTCGAGGATACTGGTGAGATAAAAAGCTAAAAAAGCTGGAGTATCATCACCTGAAAAACCTGCGACAGCTAAGGCTCCGCCAGCGACTCCGCAGAAAGCTGGGACGGGCGGAAGGATGCGGTGTAAAATTGCGGCCCGGAGATAGGTAAAAGGCGAGAAGTACGCGTGTGTGTGAGAAAAAAAAAATGTTCCACCGAGATTATCACCGTCGTCATCTTCATTTCAGTCTACAGCGGCACCGGCAGCTGCCGGCGTACGACTGTTTATACCATTTAGAGTTCAGACGTCTCTCGCGTACACGCTGCGACACAAACGAAAACGAGATCGTAGTTTAATTAGTTTGCCAGTCCTCTTTCGTTTCAACGTAAACTTGTTCTCCCTCTCATTATTTCGTTTGCCGGTTTCCCTCGCCTCAGTTTCACCTCTTCTCCGATCCGTTTCACTAGTTTATTTTTCGAATAAAATTCGGACGGGATCGATTACATTCGCCATTAATTACCGTTGCTACATCTGCTCGCGCCCCACTGCTGCACCCATTCTCCTATCGATCTATAATTGGTAAATTATACGTCCCGATTGTACGAAGGATCGATACGATGTAATTTGATTTACCGCGGCGACTCTCGTCGATAAAATTTTCTCTCGGGAAAAAACAATGAAAAAAAAAGTCTGGAAGAAAATCGTTGCTCCAAAAAAATCGCATCGCACGAATAATAAATCCGACAAATATATGCGTCGACAACAGTTCCGAGAGCGCGGTGGATGTAAAAAATGACTATACGTACCACGTAATACAACTCGAGGGGATTTAAATTCCACGTGGATATCGTCGGGAGAAGTATATAGGTTTGAAACTAGAGTTCGCATTTTTTTAGTAACCCAGTCTACAAGATTGTGTGAGTGCGCATTTCATACGCCACACAACTGTTACACACGTACAGTTCGAAGTATGGAGTGGAATTGAGAAAACGTGCCGAGTGGAGGTATTACAACCGTTGAGAAAAGGGAAACGAGTTGATGTAATAACAGCATTAGGTTTTGCACCAGAGTTAGGTGTCGATAAATAATAGAAAATATCGCAACCTACGCCCGAGTTACGGTCGTGCGACTGCAGCAAGGAAGAAAAACGACGCGTGTACGCCTGAAACAATGCAGGCAAATGCGGGCGGGAAATAATCAGGCTTTCCACTTGCTCCACTGATCCGGCGCGCGCGTGAACGCGTCGCTATCCGGGAGAAGTAATCAAATTCGCAAATTTCTGCGTTCTCTGTGCGTCGAATTCGCAAACGAACGTCTACCGATACAGACCGAACGGAAATAAAAAAAAAACTAGGGGGGGGGGGGATGATCAGCGACGCGGGAAGTTTAAACATCCGCACGGCAAATATAGCTCGGCGGTATGAATAGACGACGAATATTTCATCGCTAGATGGATAACGCTGTGTATATTCGTAGATATGAATTGGTGCGTTCAACTCCGAATCGCAGAAACGTATACCTACACGACGCGTTAAATAATTCAGTTTGTACAGAGCCGTACCGCCGATAAAGTCGGTTTCTGCGGGGATCAGAAATAACAGCGAAAAACCGTCGATCGGAAATCGCAGATACTCGCCACGAATTTATGCGTTGAGTCAACGAAATTTCTTTCATTCTTTTTTTCGATTTATTTCGTATTTCGCATCGCATCGCATTGGATCGAAAAATCGATGTGATGTAGAACTGTCAGTTGGAAATTTTGAGAATAGATCAGATACAATAAGCGCCCCGCCCACTCGCCGCAACCTAATCGTTTTCGACGATCGGTGTAATTTTCTTCTTCTATATTTTTTTTTTTTTTTCTATATATATAAAATTTATACCGCGAAACAAATTTCTCGTGTCTCTTGGTTCGTGTCCGATACAATGAGCGGTTCAGTTTCAATTAAATTCCAGAGTTTGCTACGGAGCGTAACCAATATTACGTCAGTGCAGGCCAATTACCTGATTGACGAATGTGTCCCGTGCCCTGGAATACTAATGTAGCGTAGTCGCGCCTGAATCTAACCAAACGCGATGCATATGGGTACATATACATATGTATGTACGTGTATTCGCGTTACACACAACGTCGTTTCGTTGTACTCGGAAGAATCGCATGCACAGAGATAGCGGGGTTACGTATGTAACGCATATAGAAATATCTGGTACGTATATCGGACGAAATTTTCCTAGATACATAAATGCATACTTCTGTTACGCGAGTTTATATTTGTGGCAATCGGTTGCGATCGTCGAATCACCACAATCAATTCCAGCCGTACGTTTACAGATTTATTCATCTCTCGTCGAGATAACTTCGGAAGATAATCGCAACGCATCGACTCGACGAAAGTGTATATAAGCCCTTCGTTCGGCTATGCGCGTTAATACTCGTAGAGATGGAACTGTGACTTATTCGAAATCTTTTTTTTTTTCTTTCTTATTACGATAAGGATTTCGATTCGATTTTCAACTTTGCATATTACACATATACATATGACCGCGAGATGTACCCACGTGAAAATCTTTTCGTCGTATAAAATTTAAATCGACACACGCGTAGTAACCCACACCGACGGTATGTATACGAAAGTAAATGGCGATCGCGATCGTTGAATGGCGTATGAATAAGTGGCATCGATTCGAATCGAATATCGTTGAATTCCCGAAGGTGCCGTGCAGCAGCAGCGGCAGCAGAAACCACCTTGTATATTATACAGGGGTTCGAAATGCTAGCCGAGCGGTTAGTCACTGTCACCTGCCACCGACCCGCGCGACACACTTTCCGTTCACATCCATCGATAATTCAATTTCAATTTTCCACCTTCCTCTTCGTTTCCGCATCACCGTCTATTAATACCTTACCTACGTACGTATATTGCACTCAACCGCTATACCGCACGTTCCCAAATTTGATTATTTTTTTTCATCCGAACAAAAATTAAAAAATCATCCTCGCCATCTCGTTCTTCGACACGTAAGTGGCTGCGGTATGTACAAAAAAAATGAATAAAAGAAAAAAACGAATTCAGTTTTACCAAAACGAAGACGAGAGAAATGTATAAGAAGAAGAAGAACGGGACCGCATCGAGATTCCCCGGTGAGTTTGGACGTAGACGACTCTGCACGGTCTGGACTCAGGTAAGAATCTTTGTGAGTGAGAATAAAAAAAAAAAAATAAGAAAAAAATAAATCGGTCCAGGTCTACACACCGCGGACACGGGAGAAAGAGAGGGAGAGAGTCAATTTTCAATGGGGCAGAGAGCTCGTCCGCTCCGAACTTCAATGAACTGGACCACGTATTCCCGCTACAGAGGCGGTACACCCGACTGTACGTGATTACGAATTACGTTACACAGCTGATTACGACAGTTTATTTTACGTCGACGAAGCCTTCGATTTTCGTCGTTTTCAAGAATTTCCTCCGAACGATCCTAGGAATTCGAAGTTGCGCCACGACGCGCAAAAAAATTAAAAAAGACAAAAAATCGCATTCCCTGTCGGGTTGGTCAGCTGCACGAATTTGGGTCTGCGAGAGACGCGACGAGCCGCGCACCTCCTCCTCCTCCTCTCTTTTCGGACCCAAAAGAGCGAGAGCTGCGGTGAAACAACAACGCGTTGTACGTACAAACGACGGACCATCCCGCCTCGTTTTGACTCACTAATCTTTATTTATATCCAGCGGATCTCCTGATCGCGCAGGAGGCCGAGAATTTCCTAGCTTATGACTCAACGCGTCCCGCGTACCTGTGGTAGATATACGTCCATGCATTATAGTCTCAGGACTTTTATAAGCCATGCAACGTTACGCTGACGCGAATGCGTACGTCGGAGGAGATCGAAAAGAGATGGATGTAAAATATGGGCGCCCTGGAGCGCGCGAGTCAACGTGTGACGCCAAGAGACGAGAGGCGTGGGGTACAAACGTGAGACACATGTTGAAAAAAAAAAACAAAAAAGCATAAAAAATATTACAAGAGACACGCACGTGTAACGCAGGGTATTCGACGCGAGCCGCAGAATCCGAAGGACGAGGCTCTGCGTATACTACACAGTTCATTTACAGCTGGCAGAAACACGGGGAAGAGTACAAAAGTCCGCAACGTCGTTCAGCTCCGAGAGTTGACCCATCAGCTGCAGCAGCTTGTACGCTATACGGTGACGTCACTACCTGTCTTACAACTCCCGGAGTCTTAGGGGGGGAGGGGGAGGGGGACACCCCGGGGTATGGGTCAGAGAATCATATTCCGTACCACATACGATACACCGAACTATACAAGTCCTCGGGGTGAATGAGGGGGAAAGTTTTTCTTTTTTTTTTTTGTTGGTTTTTATTTTTCGATAATTGATAAAAAGTGGAGAGTTTGTAAGAGAGTTATTGAAAATGAAAAAATTGGCTATGAAATTGACGTCACATGGGATATGTATTTTTCAGTTTTTTTTAGGTTCACCCTATGCGTTTGTCACGCGCTGTATAATGTATTTGCACGGATGCACATATGTGGTGTGAGGGTATATAGAAATATAATTCACACTTAATTTATGCACATGCATGCGGAGCATTCGATTGCACCTGGCTTATCAATGACCTGCAGCACCCGCGAGAATTACGTGTACCGCACGCGACTATAAAAGGCAATTTATACATCCGTAGTTTATATCTATTCTAGTGCTTGTCATCGTGCCATCGACATTCGTAGATTCTCATCTACGTCTCTAGGAAATATGTAAGTACACACACGTTACGCATCCACGTAGGCGCGATGTAAAACGCATCGAATTCGTTATAGATATATTTTCCATTTTTCTATTCCCCGTAAATACCCGTTCCGAAAATCCGCCATTTTTTTTGTCCGTCGTATCGGTCATCGCGAAAGAATTTTTAAACCAAACGAAATTGACCGAACCGCATCTGCCGGACCGGACGGATGGAGGAGTGTAAAATTAAAGCGGAAGAGAGGAAAAGTTGGGAGGGCGAGGGGGGAGGGGGAGGAGGAAGATTCGGAAAAATCTTCCATTTTGAAGGAAACATTATCGGATGACTTTGAACTTCCACTTCGAAATACTTTCGCGAAAAGCTCCGACCCCATTCATTTCGTTTCATCGAATTTTCTTCGCCTGTAGGATTTGAACTCGTCCAAGATCGGATAACTCTGCTGGAAATAAGATGAAAGAAAGGGAGAAGGAAAAGAAGACGAAATAAGTGAAGGGATGAAATCACAGAGCTCTTGTCGCGGAAGTATTATGCCCTTATATTCTCTTTCTCGAAAAAAAAAAAAGGAATAAAAAAGGAAAAGCTCCATCAGGAGTTTCAGGCAACGTGCCAGCTATATACGTGTCTCCGTAAAAGCGGGTAATGAGACGTTTAATTGAAAATGATTTTCCGCTCGAAAACGGGAAGAAAAAAATGGAGGAAAAGTCAAAAGACAAAAGTCAAAATTTCTCCACAGCCGAATCTATACGAAGTACAAGGTACGCATTGTGCAATAACCTGCGTACATATGTAGTAGTAGAATTATTTTTACCGTTACAATCGGTATACATACATATATATATATATATTTATATATCTACATAGTTAGGTACATATATACATATATAAATCCATGGCACGTTTCACACAGCATAGTGCATACACGTTACACGATGCTAACGACCGAACACGACCAACGACCGCGACTATCCGAAGATCGTTTCCTATCGTTACCGTTTGCCTCGTATGTTCTATACGTAAAAAATCATTCGAGTCCATCGAATCGGTGTTATCGCAATATATGTAACCTTACAAATACGGGTATTATTTGTTTTTCGATAAACAATAAATAATAAACAAACAAACACCCGACAAAAATATATACACCGGCAGACGAGAAGTTCGATCGATGATTGATAATAAAAAAAATCCGAGTATCTAACCCGTCCTTCCGTATACCTATATACCTATAAGAGGGTACGATATTATATCATTGTGTGTACGGTTAATGTCGTACGCACACACGCGCACTAATCAACGCTATATCATCGTCACACCCCTCGAAGGTATCAATTACCTATATCGCTTTTGTACACACATTTCCTAACGCGCTACGAGAGAGAGAGAGAGAGAGAAAAAAGGGAAGACCACACCGAAGAAAATAAGTTGATACGAGTACAGAACGATGATAATGACGATAAAAATAATAACGATGGCTGCCGATCTCGATCGCAACGCGTGGCACACGGCGGTTATAAAACGCGGTTTGCTTTGCTTTCCGAATGCGAGGGTGATAATATATATATAGGGCTCTTTGTTCGGTGTTTTAACGTGTCGGTGAATTTTGATACGTGTATACGCGTGCGTGTGTGTGTGCGGTAGTCAGGTATAGTACAGGGCGGTAGGGAACGCATCCCCTTTCCGTTCGCCCCGCCATCCCCTCGCCCTTGGAGCGTTCGCCCTTCTCTCTCTCCCTGAAACTGGAATCGAAATCGGAATCGAAATCTCCCCCAGGGCGTCCACCGACACGGTTATTTTTACGTGTGGGAAAATACATTACAGACGCGGTGCAACGCGTGAAAATGACGGAACGAAAGAAAGGCCTGTTTTTCATTACGATTTCCAACGCTGTTTTCGGTACGCCCGAAATCGCACCCCCGACGTCGCGAACGCCATTTTTTTTTTTTTTTTTTTTTACTACGATTCACCTGCACATTTCGCGCTCGTTATACTCCATATTCAATGACGAAAAGAGGTACCTGTGGATATCGTTGAGCGGTCTACGAAACACTCGAACGTCCCACGATCGTGGCATCGAGGTACCTACGTTTCGTGCTGCACCGAGCGATAAAATTTATACCACACTTTCCATTCGTGTTCTCACACAACGAAATACTAGATCAAATATTTATCCACGTTCTTTCTTCTCCTCTCCTTTATCCGTGTTGCGGCGTTCCGTTGCTTTTTATTTCTCCCATTTTTCGTTTCATCGGCCGCACCACCGCGCGAACAGGCAAGGCGCGTGCAGCGAGAAATTCGGAACGGCGAGTTTTCAGTTATTTCCTGAAACGGAGGTACTTTCTCCGATTAGAAAATAGCTGAGAACCAAAAATCATCGAGATCCAACGTAATTTTTTGTGCGACGGATGTGGATCGTATGTTCTTACGGAGGATTCGATTATCGCACACCTTGTTATGAATGAACGATGACAAAACGGGAAAAGCTGGAGGAGAGCAAAAAAAAAAAAAAAAAAAGGGGGAGCAAAAAAGGGAGAGAAAATGACGCCTCGTGCCGTCGAGCGCCCCCACCACTGCGTGGGGGGGGGGGGGGGAGTTTGTGAATAAGAGAACTGTCACTTTGGCATCTACAATGGCGTTAAGAGAAAAAGACGAGAAGGGGGTTGTTTTTTAATGAAAACGAAGGCGATATAAGATGCGGATGTTTAAACATGGTACGTTTAAATAACGAAGAGGAATTAAAACTCACGTTACTTCGTAGATAGAGCAGCAGGCTCAATCGATAAAACGTCGCCGGAGTCTTTGTTCCACGCGAAGGTCATGAAACTCCTCCATTCACTTTAACAGAACTTAACCAACCAACAAGATTCGGTGATAATCATCTGTCGTTAAACTCAACACAATTGATTATCCGTTACATCCCGTGTAAGAGCGACAATAGTACGAATTGTTCGGGTCGATCGATAAGCGAAAATAAACTGAACCAACAAAAAAAAAATTAAAATCACCAAACAATTCACTGTCGAGTATCTTCTTCCGATTTCCTCACAAACAACGGTGGGTGGCTATCGTTGACTAGCTTTCGTAAGGGACGACAAATTTTCATGAAAAAAAAAAAAAGACAAAAAGAAAATAGATAAAGGAAAAAAGCCAAACTGATCGGAACGATTTCAAATTTTTCAAATCAACGAAATACCTTCTCCCTTTTCAGTTATCTTTTTCCCCGCTGATTGTGAGGGAGCATAAAAGGTCGTACTCGGGGTGAAAAAACGAACGCAAAACAAACGGAAGTCGAAGTATCTTCCGCGTTAACCCGACGACCGAATTAGGCGATTTATTTTCAACTCGGTAATACGCGATCACAGCATACGAGAAGAGACTATTCGCGACGACACTCACCCGACGACGGACGCGGTGCAACTGAGGCGCCGGCGTGTTTACTCCCTTATTCCCCCCCCACCACCCCGCCGTACCGCCCCTCTTTCCCTGAATTCCCTTCGAACGCTATCCCCACTACTTCTCCTCCGTCGACGACGACACTCATCCGCCTACGCCCGGGGCTCAGCTGGCCCGCAGTGATTCTCAACCCCTATTCTATTTTCTTTGGTTTTTTATTTTATTTTTTTTTATTCAATTTTCAATTATCCCTTCGTTCGTCTATTCGTCGACGGAACGAGTGGATATATTGAATCCGGTTAGGTTGGACGGATAAATGCATCGGCTCTTCTTTCTCCTTTTTTTTTCTATTTATTTTCGGAATCCTTTACTTTCGTTTCGTCAAATTATATCGACGATGGAATCGAATTATTTGCATCGTTGAATCGGAACCTGTGAAATAAAATATCCCGGTGCATACGTACGTACGTACCTATTCGCGTACAAAAAACGTTTACGTGTTCCGATCGCATTGTATACGGCGTCGAAAATATTCACGATTCTCCCTGCGGTGCCCGATGAAAAACGAAACGTGATACGTCGTAACGGGAGAAGTTCGCTGGCAGAATAGTATATTATAAACAAAAATTGAAAAAAAAAAGAAATGAAACAAAAATTAATTAGTATACGGTACTCCTATTTCATAAGTCACAATAACGTCGACCGTAGCATCGCGTCTATGCGACGACGACGATAATTGAGAGAGAAAAAAAGTAACGAGGATAATGAAAGTAAATTAATATGAAGTGAAACGAGAGAAAAAAAAATAAAATAAAATAAATAAACAATAATAATTCGCTCGCATAATTTTTGGTATAACATAATCCCCGTGCGCATAAGCGGTGTTACCATACGTATACATACCATAAATGGTGAGAAAGTATGTAGTTGGTATAAGCGGTAAATCAATACGACGAAAACGGGTTTCGTTTTGTATTATCCAACACAGGCGTGATACAGAATCGTGTGTACGTGTGTGTATATAATGCACATTTCACCGGTGCACCGTGATATGCAAGTCTAGCTGATCCCGATGCCGCTGCAAGCGAGTGCGGAGTGAATGCGGCCGCCGTTGAAAAATTATAATTTTAATCCCCCGGGAGCGAAGGGTCCCGCTGAAAGGCACCCCTCTCCGCGCGTTACCCCGCTATCAAAATGATGCTGTGCACAGTAGCATTCGTAACGTTTCAATTTTTATTCATACTACGAATGAAAAATGGAGGAGAGTAGAGAGAAAAAAAGGAAAGCTCTTTTTCACCTTTCTTTCAAGGTGCGGGTCCGCTCTGTGTACACATACCCGAACTGAGCGCGTGCATAGAATACATTCGCCTCGCGGCCCACGGTTTTTTCGATTTGGAAAAATAAACAAACGTCGAATGGAAAAAATCGAAAAAACGAGAGAAAATAATAATAAATCGGTGAAAAAAACATGTTGACCGTTACGCGCTCGCATGAAAACGGGAAAATAAAAAGGAAATCATGTTTATGGATTTGTTTTAATCCGTTGTATTTTCGATACGTGTGCAGGCCACGCACTTTTATTTATTTAATCGACGAATTACTCGGTTATTTATAGCTGACCGTCATTTCTCTTCTTCTGTCTCTCGCTCTCGGGAATTTTATCAATTTTTCGCGATAATTATTTTTCAGGATCAGAAGAAGCTGTTACGTACATCTTATCTGGAATATTTGGAAACTCGCCTCTCATTTTTTTTTCTTCTCCAATTCACGTTGGAGAATCCTCAATTTCCGGCGCACAAGATGAAGAAATTCCAGAGAATGATATCGGAACAAAAACCTGAAAAAAAAAAAAATAAGTAAAATAATAGAGGAGAAAAACAAAAAAAAAAAGTCCGATTTAGCTGGCATTCTTAACGTCAATAATAAGAATTGCTTGTCATATTTCAATGCCTGGAGATACACCCCGGTTGAAATATACACGTATTATATCTGAACCCGAAGGTCGATTCGCTTCGTTCTCTGCTTCTTTTTCTTTTCCTCTTTTTCTCTTCATTATTTCTCCGTTTAGTTCGTTTCGGTCGGCTGTATAAATTTTTCACCGAGGAACTGTTTTGTACGTACTACGCACAATGTCGGGTCGTATAACAAAAATAGAAATGTTCATCTACACGTGTTTTATGTATTATACGAATTGAAAATTCATTCCAGACGTAAATTCGAAGCAGAAAAACATGGATCTCTTCGGTATCTAATCAAACTTCCGCAGTCAGTCACATCCGTTTATATACATATATATGTGCCCCGTAATTAACTTATTTACTCGCCGCTCGATATTGTTTTCAACAGCGATGATCGCGAACGCGTCAAAGAAGTTCGACTCACATTCGAATTTACAATACTCCGATATAACCGGTGGTTCGAAAAAACGAGACTCCGCTTCCGCAAAATCTTGGCATAATAATTCGATCGTTTCGAATCGACCTGCAATCGGAATTTTCAGAGTACACAGAAGCCTCGAGTCGAGTGCAAGAAATGACGATTCAATTAGGTACATTTATAATTCGGTTGTGTGTACACCAAAGTGTCGAACATTAGCGAAGCAGAGATAGTAATAGGAGGCGGCGAATGCTTGATAAATTGAGGCTCATACGTACACAGGAAGTAGTCTATTCTCGCCGGCAGCTTCAAGGACGTGTCTTGCATCAGAAACTGACAGCGGACTGTCTCGTTTTTCCGTTCTTCTCCGGTGCCCGCGGAGATCCGTGGAGACCGAGAGCGCCCCGATGGCGCAAGAAAAGCCGTACGAACGCCGCGAAATTACCGCTATACCAATATTTCCCCTACGAAATGCATCGTACATCACGTGTACTCTATATTAGGGTGGGTTGAAAATTTTTTTCCAACCCAATGACTACTCGATCGATTGCATGAGTAGATGATTTTGGCTTTCAGATTTGGATTTCTGAACTGATTATGTGTGAGATTACTCTTGAAGAACCAGAAAAAAATTCGATTTTTGAGCAAAAAATAAATCATTTTTTTAATTGGGTTTAATATGCTTTTCTTACGTATTTTGATCTCAGGAATCCGAATCTGAAAGAAAAATTGACCTATCTATAAAATTGACGGAATTATCGCCAATTTTCAGCTTTTTGGGGTCAAAAATAAAAAATTTATTTTATAGTCTTTATTAATGTAATTTGAGCTCATGAATCCGAATCTGGAAGAAAAATTGATCTATTTTAAAAAATGACCGAGTTATCCCCATTTTTTCGCATTTTTTACCATAAAAATGGAGATATCTCGAAGGGAAAAAATCGTAGCTCAATTTGGACAACGGATTCGTGTTCCTGAGGTCAAAATACATAAGAAAAGTGCCATACGATTGATTTTAAAAAATAAAAATTTTTGGCCAAAATTTGAAAAAATCGTAAGGGGTACCCCTTGGAAAAATCTCAAATTTTGGCCAAAAATTTTTATTTTTTAAAATCGATCGTATGGCACTTTTCTTACGTATTTTGACCTCAGGAACACGAATCCGTTGTCCAAATTGAGCTACGATTTTTTCCCTTCGAGATATCTCCATTTTTATGGTAAAAAATGCGAAAAAATGGGGATAACTCGGTCATTTTTTAAAATAGATGATTTTTTTTTCCAGATTCGGATTCCTGAGCTCGAAATACATTAATATAGATAAAAAAATCAATTTTTTATTTTTGACCCCAAAAAGCTGAAAATTGGCGATAACTCGGTCAATTTTAGAGATAGGTCAATTTTTCTCTCAGATTCGGACTCCTGACGTCAAAATACGTAAGAAAACCGTATTAAACCCAATTAAAAAAATGATTTATTTTTTGCTCAAAAATCGATTGAGTAATCATCAATTATTCGCTGTTGGGAGCAGAAAAATTAAGACATATCGATTGGTTTTAGTCGTAGACCCACTTCGATTCGTCGCAATCCATGCATGGGTCGAAATATTCTAATTTCTCGGTCTACGAGGGAGCCCGAGCTTTGCTGGAGTCAGGTAGCCACGGGCGCGCGGTTTGTTGTGGGGTGTCACCTCTGCTCAGCCCCGAAGGTCACGTCTCACAACAAAGTGTTATTCTCTCTAGTCGAAATTCAAATCCGACCCGTTAGACGCCAAGATCTCTCACGTGGAGTTGGAAGGTATTGCGCAATATGGTATTCTTTATTCTACTCTTTCTTTAAATGGAATAACAGTCGACGTTGTCTCATCGTTTGCGAATTTTTCGACTCGCGATTACGTGAATATATAAGTGGATTCCGTTCGTAGAGATGAATGAATCATCTCGCGGGCTGCTGACGTTTTTTTGTATCTGGAATTCGGTATTGTCGCATAATAAGCGAGAGAATTTCTCCACCTTCTATTTTCTCGGTAAGAGAAATTCCGCTGTACAAAATTTCATGGGATGAGTCATTTATCAAATTTTTCTCTGATTCGAATTACATCACCGATGACGTGGCCACGGTCCAAAGTCCACGCGGGAAACAGCATCGCGAAGGAATCATCATTTTTTAAACACGAAAAAAAAATGATATCATTGAATGTGACCAGGAGATCTGATGCCGATTGAACTACTTCCAGTTCGACTTCCGGTCTCTGTTGAAGCGACGCATGTGATGACGCTAATGGTGATAATCAGCCGATTTCTGTACGCTGCATTGCGCAAATGGTATATATATACAAAAACGAGGTTACTCAAATTCCGGTGGTCAGGTGAACCGCTGATGTTGCACCTGCGTTACTGAAACCTTCTACAAACTATCAAGGTACTTCCTCAATGGATGTCTTGAAATACAATACCTGGATTATGCGTACAATCGCAGATATAAGATAATTAAACATTTTTCCATCTCAAATCGGAACTGGATTGAAAAAATTATTACAAAAATGCTAATTATTATCATGATTAAAAATTGTGAGATCACGCGTGATTCGTCCCCCCCCCCCCTCCCCCTCTCCTCCTCCGATTTTTAATTACACGGTACCCGTAAATAATAGGACATAATTAAATTATATTCGTGGTTTATATGTAATTATGGGCGTGCATGTAAAATGTACGCGTCAAATATATATATGTACTCGGTATACGTGCGCGCGTTACATGTGAACATATAGATAAAATTTATCACGTGCCGTCAATCATCGGTTTTATCTTTGGCGCGAGGGGAGGTTTATAATTCGGTATACTAATTATTCTAATTGCTTCGATAATAGTTGTGCCACGTAATTATACCGCGTATGCACGGCAGCGATTTCGACCGCGCGGTGTATCGTATTGTTGTACTCCAAGTATGCGGAGGGTACGTACGTTACACGGGCGTGCGTGTGAGCTTACCTTCGTAGGTACATAACATACACGGCAGAAATAATTCATTCGTATTTTCTCATTGTCTGGCCAACAATCACGCTCTGTTTCAGACGACACCTTTTCCACCGTATTTCGTCCGCCGACGCCGTCTAATTAGTGGCAACGGGTGAACCGAGGTGATTTCCGATGCGCGCGGGTTATCGTACAGCTCGTGAAATCGCTATTTGGAAAGCGCGTATCGCGGCGACAGAGGCGCGAAAACGAACGTCGTCGGATATAAAACGTTCCTCGCGAATTCCCAACCCGATTTTCACCCCTGTATTTAAATACCGAGGAAGACAAAACGGGATGCCCGGAGAGAACAAAGATCCGGACACGTCTTTTGGTCGAGAATGAATTATAAAAACCAAACGATCCTCTTCGAATTGATCCCGTGGGACTCCTCGTAATCCTTCTTTGTTGATTATCGTAGCTCTTCGCCGCGACGAACTCGTTCGTCTTGCGATCGGCGATCCTTGAGAAAAAAATTGGGAAATTTTTGTTGCGCCTCTGCGAAATGGGATTAAAAAAATGTGAAGCGCGACGTCGAAACTATACTCCGGCGGAGTAAAACAAAGGATTGGAAACGTTCCGTTCTCTCGGCGCTCCGTTCCGGGCTGATTGTGAGTCTTCTCTCTATATTACAGCCGGGTTATACGATACCCACGTTCCAGTTTTACCTAGCTCCAGCTAATTACGTAACTTTCTTTTTCAGATATTTTCCCATATTTTCCGCGGTGCGCGCGAACAAACAATGTTAATTTATAATCACGCGGTCACGTAGCGTGTACCTACTCGCGCACGGCGGACGACGATAGAATCGAGCGAAGCGGACGACGTTGAAATTTTTAAGAACCTTTTGAAAAAAAGGAAAAAGCCGAAACGACGAAAAAATTGCGTTAATAATAATTGAGATGAGGAATAACGCGGTGCACAGTTTTTTTTTTTGTTTTTTTTTGAAATATTACACGCGTATTAATGTAATGAAGAAAAACAGCGTCTCATAAAGGGTTGGAAAAAAAAGTAAGAAGAGTAGAAAAAAAAAAAAGGAAAATGACGAAGCGAGGTGAGGCGGCAAACTTGCTAAACTTTCGCTATCTCTCTATCTCTCTCTCTCTCTCTCTCTCTCCACCTAATTTTACTTCCAGAATAGGAGAAGGGGATGGAAGTTGCGTCGGAGCGAAGGTAGCAAACACCATGGCAGCCACTTAAGCGTACCTACGCAGCCCAAAATTGGCCAACGTGTATAACGCGGAAGGGCCGGCTGTTCGTACGGAGTTGTAGAGAGGTACGCGGTACGTTGTACGTACGCGGTGACGTTATTGCGTTTAGAGGTATTATTTTGATACATAACCTCCCCATAAAACATGTAGCCGGGGCGGTTGGAAGCTATAAAAGACCAGAATATACCTGTGGCTCGTGTAAAGCGGAACATTATATACGTCTTGCTTTTCAACAATTTGGAACACGGGAGAGCGCGAAAAATTTTTTTCCTACAATTTTTTCGGAAACTCGAAGAGGGGGTGAAACCGGGTCGACCTCCGCGCACCCGGACCCCTCGCGAAGCGCAAGCGGAGGTGAATTCGAGCATCGAAATTCGGGGACAAATCGAACGGGTGCGGAATCGTCATAGGAGACCCAAAAATAGACAACGTTTTTTGCGGAGTTGACGGCACCAGGGAGACGCGGGGACCCCGAAGTGGTTATCCGGGTCTTACAACACCCCGTGGGAAGACTCTTGACGCCTGCGGCGGACGAATTTCACGTTAATAAATTAGACCCTGACCAATGGAAGACCCTTGCCGTCGCTCGGATATAGAGTCTGCGGACGAGTCAGAGGTCGGCCCTCGCCCGCTCGAGATAAGTTTCCCTCTCAAGAGAATATACGCGAGTGGGTTTTTTTTTTGCCTCGGCGAACTCTCCGGGCTGACGGGGGGGGGGGGGGGACTCACCCGTCTGCGTCGGACGCGGTGAGACGAAAATTTTTGGCTGTTTTTTGCCTGGTCGTTTTTTGGTTTTTGGTTTTTGGTTTTTGATTTTTTTTTCACGGAGCGGATTGTTCCCGTTACGAAGATTCGATTCGGAATAACTAAATTGGATTTAGATTGCGATTTACTTCAATTTATCTTGTTTGCAAGCTCGACCCCGAAACTGCGGTTTTCAACTGCTAGACTGTTGTTTCCGTAAACTATTCCGCCGGAATCCGTCCCGCGGTAACGTTATATACATATACATATACACAGTCGACTCGTGGAGAAAGGAGGGTAGAAAAATATACCGAGGCAGACCAGGAAATAGCTGAGCAAGCCGGACTTCGCCAACAACGCGTAGACGTTGGGCGCCGTCGTCGATTGCACGAAGTATTCGCACTTGGTAAAAATTCACCGTGTTTTTCATCAATTATTAAATCACTCAGCGTTAATCATTTGCTGCACGAGCACGACTACTACTACCACCTGCACCGTCGCCAGCGGCAGCTAGCTTGCAACTTCACTTTGCTTTGGTCTTTTCCCATCTCTCCAGCAGCGCTGGTGCTCCACTACTTTTTTTCCACCCTTCTTTCTCCGATTATTAATTTTGCACAATCAGCAATTTTTGCAACTCTAAAATTTCAGCATAATTTAAAATGTCTTATCTGTTTTTTCATTTTTTCTTTTTTCTTTTTTTCTCGTCTCTCTTCCTCTCGTATCGTAAACTGTTGACGATAAAAATTGTACGTTACAGGAAATCGTACCGCGTATCAATTTTTGCTTGCGGGATTCCACGTGTATACAGGGCTGAAATTTTTCAGAAAAAAAAGAGAAACAAAAACTAACAACTACCTAACTTTCTCTTCACCCCTTCACGTGCATTATAGATGCGCTATACGTGCAAACGTTTTATCGCGGTAATAATACGAAATCGTTTGAAACTCGAGGATACGAAAGTACGGTCTGCTCGGCAAACTACAGAAGACATTACGCGTACATAACGTTATTCGCGAGTTGGAGGGGGAAAAATACAGCGCGGAATAAAGATGAAAATAAAATAAGAGAAAATGCGGCTGCTAAATTCGAAGATACAGGGGCGACGTAATCGTGGCGGACGACAACGGCTGCAACAAAAACGCTTCCACAAATAACCACGTTATGCAGCAGAGCGAAGCTATCCTCGATTATCGACAGCAACTATTAGGTACGACTTCGTATCACGTGGAAAATTATTATCCCCCTGAGTACAGTTACCGCGTTGATATCTGCACGTCACATATGCGCACACGTATGTGCGATGCACGAGTATGCGAATTTCGTACATCGAAATACGAGCATTACAGACACGCGGTACAACGAAACCATATTTTCAACGTGTGTAGAGTCGCGTGGTATCTTTTTTTTTTTTTTTTATTTTTTTTTCTATCATTTATTAAAGTCAAGCACGCGGCTCTAGCGAACGTCGCGTCGCTTCGAGTCGTGCGCGAGTTGCAGAAAAAAAAAATAGTAAAAACTAAATAAAAAAAAAAAATTCCTCCACTCGCTGAAAAGCCGCGGCGAGTAAATGCCGTCGCGGGTTTCAAATTGTTTCAACAAACGAACATGTAGTCGCGGTGTGTACGTGTATAATTTTTTGTCGTGCTCGTAACGCCCTTACATTATTTCCTTTTTTTTTTTTTCTCCCATTCGGAATTATTAATTTTGACGCTCGTACGCGCGCTATAGTGAAAAAAAAATGAAAAAAAATGAAAAAAAAAAGGCGCTGTGGAAGGGAGCAGGGCGTGTACCCAGGTGCGAATCTCCGGCTTTTCAAGTGTCGTGTACATTTGATATACCTCAAGTGTTTAATAACCGTGCAAAGTCTCCACTGTGTTTCCGTATTACGCCCGCGGCGGATGTTTCAAATCACACGTACGAAAAAACAGATTCACGCGAGCGACGCACGCGTACGTACGTACGTACGTACGACGCTGTACATTTGCGTAGCTCTTGATTTTTTCCGGGGAGAAACGCGCGACGTATCAAAAAAAAAAAAAATAGAAAAAAAAGACAAGGAGAGGGACGGAGAGAGAACTCACGGACGATTTGCCGGACTAAATGTTCGGTGAAATCACTTTATTTTTGCGAAATCTGTTTCATTCCGAGCAATTTCCCGCACCCGTAACTGTGCAACGGAACGGGAGAGAGGCGAAAGCTCGAGAAAAGCTCGCTTATACGCGGTCGTGAGATTCGAATCTGCGGTAGGGCTGCAGCGTAATTTTCAACCGCTTGGCACCAATGTCGTCCGTTTTCGCTATAGAAAGCGCTTCCCACATTCGAAAAAAAAGTACAAAAGTAGAAGCATCGACGCTATCCGAGGATGATCTCGGTCGATTAGCTCGACCGCTCGAGGTCAACGAAGCTGCACGCATTTCGGTTACGAGATATTGTATATTCGGCTTTATTGCAGATGTGATTGTTTCACGCTCTCCGTTCCCCTTTTGTTTCGCCACCCCGCGAAGGCAGCCCGCGAAGCCTTCTTTACGCTTCAATCGTCTCTACCGCCACTTCGTACGCGCCGGGCGTATACCGCAGGTGTTGCTCGTTATACGAAGGACGAAAGGTCGCGCTCGTGTTTCAAATCGACCAATTCGAATTGACAATTGACAAATTTCGTTCGGACACAGCTGCGAATGGCGAGAGGATGACGTTCGTAGATTTTCCCCGATTTCTTCCAGGTCTCCCGGTACGCGCAGGTAAAAACAGCTGACTTGAAGCGGGTTTTTGCAATTTTCTTGTTTATTCCAAGGAACAAAGGTGCATTGTCCCGCTACCGAGATGAGAAGCGGAACGCGAGATGAAACGAAGTCGTCTCTCCTCTTTTGACTCAGGAGTCCCCGAAGCGCGGTTCCAGCGATTTCTTTCGGAGTGTATTTTTTCGAGCGTACCTGGAGCGAGCTCCCCCTCCCCTCCCCTCCCCCCCGCCGTCTCCCTGATTTTCGTCAACGTTATCGGGACGCAGCCGATCGATGGGACGTTCCCGTTAAAAAAAATTTCGAAAGTCATCTTCGGGCAACGTCCTTTGGAATTTCAACTCGTTGGCGGGCGCGCGCCACGAACGAGAGGCGGATCACTTACTTACCTCAACGGAATACGAATCGGAGGAAGCGAAAAGTTTTTCCCCACTCGAGAACCCCAAACTTCTTTTTCGTACCACACGAGGCGCCGAGGTTTTCTCCGACACGCGATCTGTACCGAATTGTTTCTCTTTTCTTTTTTTTTTTTTCTCTCTACTCTTTTTTCACGGGAAAATACAGTCTAGTCCCCGAGGGATATCTATGTATACACGTTCATCTCACAGTCGGAGAAAACCCCCCCCCCCCCCTCCCTAAAACTTTCTAACGCGGTTAGCGGTTTGTGCGAAGAAATTTTGATTACCGCCCGTATATGCGCCCCGAAGACGAAGAAGCGGAGCGGGAGGAGGAAAAAAAAATCATCCAAAACTTGGCGCGTATCTGGATTATTTTTATTACCAATTCGACTTCGAGCGGAAAAGGAATATGCGCTGGTTTCGGGGGGTGAGAGAAGCTTGGCGAGAATTGGCGATTTTGCGACGAGAGCTTATTGTACGCTCGTTTTTGGCTGTCGTTCAGTTTTGCGGCTGCGACCGCTTCCGCGTTCGTTTCCCGACGCGGTCTCCTCGTTAACCGCGTCTGCTGATACCTCAATGGAGCCACTCGCGACGGTGTACTCGACCCTCCGCGTCATGTTCTCGCGCCAGATCCTCTTTGCGGGCGGTTTTAGTGCCGTAAAAGTACTTGCGAAACGCTCTGAGGACCGGGGCGCAAAGTTCTCGGCGCCCCGTCCCCCGCGCCGCGGGGAAACTCCTGCGGGGAAAACGGGCGAGACGGGAAGAAAAATGGTATTTCTCGGTCCGCGAACTTAGGAGGCGATCGTCACTCCGAACATGAAATCGGAATCACGCGGCAACCGGAAGCGATTATCGCAATATTCCAGTTAAGGGAGGACGTCGAGCTTCGGGATCGACTCGAGGGAGAGAGAGGAGAGGCGCGGAAAGCGGGAGAAAGAAACCTCGAAAGACTTATTGGCCAATTAGCATACGGAGATGAGTTTTCGCGATTCCGTTCGCGGTGGTTTGACGGCGAAAGCTCCGGTTATCGCGGGGTCTGAATCTTCTGATTAAATGTTTTATGCATTTCGCGCGGTAACCGGAATACCTACGCGGCATCATCGACGGGGGCTTTTCAACGAGTTCGGCTGGCGAGGAAAGATTTTCCCCCGAAAAATCTGAAATCTTAAAATCCAGGCTTCGTTCGAATCTGGTACGTAACATACGTGAGTTACAGAAGACGAAGAAGAAGAAAAAACGTAAACTTTCGATCCTCTCAATTTTCTGCGAGTCCGAACGACTCCGTAGCCAATTTCGGGCGCAACGAGGCGGGGTCGGGTTTCGAAAAGCTGAAAGCCGACGACCGGAATCGACGAAACTTCGAGTCCGAGAGCACGAAAAATATTCGAACGTCCGACGGCGAGGAAAATTCGTTTTCCCTTCGCGACTTCGCGACCCGAAAGCTCCCGTTACGTCGATCCTCTACCGGAAAGGTGCGGTAAAATCAATCCCCGCAAAATACGTTGTACGTACATACACAAGGAAGAATTTTTTCTTCCATCGCCACTCCGACTAATCAAGCGATTCCCTCCTAAGTAGACGCGGAAAATCGAGTGCCGTACTCACCAACAGACGGAAGATGAGGAAGCAACTTTTTCACCCACCCACCCCCTCCCCCCTCCGATTCGGTCGTAGCCGATAAGAAAAACCGTCTGTATTTTACTGCTTGGAATCCTTAGTTTTTTACTCCGTATTTTTCTTTCCGCCGTAACAACGTCGGTACGGGGAACGTGGGTGCGCCTTTTTCCCCCGCACCCGCGCAGGGACGTGTACAGGTTTCAGCGTATAAAATTCTGGAATCCGTTCCTACGACGGTCAAGGAGGGCGGTCGGGACGTATAACGCGGGATACGTTTCCGGTTGAGTTTAATTCAATCTGCCGTCCGTACACCTCCGTGTCGGGACGTTCGATTCCGCGCGCGCGGGGAATCCGGGGGCCGCCGGGGAGTAAAGAAAAGAGGGAAAAACAAAAAGGCGGACGAGGGTGGATCGGAAATTGCTGATCTCGTTTCTGCTAAACGTCCGCGTAGGGTATCTAAGCTTAATTACACGTAACCTATTTAAATGAACTCCGTGTATACTAGCGGACCTCCTATGCGTACTCGATGTAACCGGCACATACCGGGTGTCGCGGAAAACCGAGGAGGATAAAAATCCCGACCGAAACCGAAATCGTTGAAACAAAAAAAAAAAAAAAAGAAAAAGAAATACGAGGTCTCGGAATCTACGGCTCGACCGGAGTGCAATCGCGATATAGATGGTGGCAAAAATATATGGCAAAAAGTGAGAATCGGACGTTTGTTAGGGTTTTGCAAGTTTACCGAGCGCTCGCGGCTCGTGGGCTTTTGATCGTCCGTAATGGGAGAGCGAGGCTCTCGGAGGGACGAAGTAAAAGGGATATCATTGATTTTCGAGCCGCGGAAAACATTCCGCGTCCGCGTGAGCCCGCTGCTTTTACGCTTTTCGAGTTTCGTATGTATGTATGTACGTACAATACAACGTGCACACATGCAGAAACCGCGAAACACACGCGGTCTCCGTGGAAGATCGGCGTACGTGCGAGTGAGGAGGGAATCGTTTCATCGACGTATCAGCGACTCCGAAGCGAGCCTATAACCATAACCGTAACAGTTATTATACCCGTTCGGTAACATTGATACGAATCGTTACGCCGTTCGGCTGTGAGCTAAACTCGGTAGAGACGTATACGATATAAGTGTAGGTGAAAAAGAGGGGAAAAGAAAAAACTGGAACACTGTTGAAATAGAAAAAAGAGAAGAGATGAAAAAAAGAGAAAAAAAAAACCTTACCGAGAACCTGCAACGGAAGGTTGTTTGTGAAGCGCATACATGTGACGTATGTGAAAGCTCTAATTTAAATCGACCGATGAAGAATATCGATAAAATCGCCGGCGAGCGCGGTGTGCTCGAAACGGAATTTAATTGTCGGTAATTTTGTTTATTTTTCAATTATTCTTCAGCTCTGTTTTTTGTTTTTTTTCTATCATTTATATTTGATTGATTTTTTTTTTCGATTCTTCCGTACGGACGAATCCGGTATACCGGATGTATTTCAATTTGTTCTTTCAACGGTTTTATAAACGCGTGCGGAATTCGATTGCCGACCGCATCGCAATTATATATATACACGACGTGTGTGCGTCTGCCTACGGCGTCGAACGATGCGCAATTCGTTTTTCACCGTTATATTGCGGAAAAGAGTCGAGCTTTTGACTCTACTTTTTATTAATTTATTTATTTATTTATTTATTCGTTCGTTCGTTTATTTATTTTGTTTTTTTTTTTTTTCAAAAGGGAATCGTCCAACCCTCTTCTCCACGTACACGGGGGTGGGTATCTCGGAATCGTGAGCTTTTCTTTAAACAAATAATAATTCCGGGCACCTGTTCACGGGTCCCCCCAATTTTGACCCGCCCCCCCCCCCCCCTCCCCCCTTTATTTCTCCGGGTATAACGATAAATAACGACGCTCGTGTCGTGGAAGAATAGTTCAGTTTGGCTAGGCTGTACCAACATTAGAGAAGTAGCTGGAAGTCCAAAACTTGGTGTATAAGTTGAATATTGATGTGCAAAGTTTGCGCACACGATATAAGTATACGAGAAATCTCAGTTCTAGCGTACATACAACGTACATGTGTACAACGAATTGACTTACTGCAGGATAAAAAAGTAAAAACTAGAAAACTAAAAAAACAAAAGGAATACGGAATAAATAAGAAATAAAACGAGTAAGAAACAGCGGTAATAAAACAGCACGGAGTCCAGAAGCGACATCGACGGTAAAAGGATGGAGAGGTCGCTTGGAATAAATTAAAACAAAAAAAAAAAAAAAAACGAAAGGAAAAGAAAATACATAATCGCCGTGCCCCGTTAAAAAGAGAATAAAAGCTTCGTACAGCGAAGCTGAGACAAAAGATTTTGCGTAAAATGTAATTTCAGTTATAATTGAATTCATTAGCACGAAAGATACAATTAACGGAATTCCCTATGAGGTGTGAGTCTGGAAAATTGTACTTCGTTCGTTTTAGCGAATACACGTGTCCTCCTCACGGGGGGTGTGAATACGAGGTGAATTCTCGTCCGAAATAGGGAAGAAAGGAGGTCACCTCATCGCGAGAATTTATACGTCCTCCTCGAGCTCTTCTCAAATAACTTAAATTTCAAAGGGCGGAGAAACGTATACATACGTAATGTTTTTCTCGCTTTTTCGAATCTTTCTTACAACAGCGAGAGCTTCACGTTTTCGCTGTGGCCCGAACGGGGATCCTCGAAATTCGGTGTTAACTCTTAACGGCGGTGTTTACAGTGGGTAGGTACCTACTTTCCCATTTTACTCGCAGTGTTCCATTTTCGAGATGCGGGAACGCGAACGGGAATAGAAGCTCTAATTCTTCTTCGTTCTACCGACTTTTATTTCTCGTTTACAATTTCGTTGTTCTCTTTCGCTCTTTTTTCGTTTTTTCATCTTACGTTACTCTGTAACCACGAAAGTAAAAAAAAACAAAAAAACAAAAAACAGTAAGGAAAAAGTAAAATAGGGAAGAGGGAAAAAGGAACCGCCGCCGTATGCCGTACAGTTTATATTTACAGAGAAACGTACCTTATTGTTCAACGTAAACCACCTCAAAGTTTTGCCTCTTCGGAAAGCCCGAAACGCGGTTTTACGCCCGCTTCCCCTTTCGAACCCTGCGTTCGTATAAATATCCATTACTTTACCCGATATAGGGCAAACCTATAAATGCCTCGGAGATTAAATATATCTCCGACTAGCGCGGCACACGACGACGCGTAACGTAAGATCCGCAGTACCGGAACTGGGAGAGTGCGCGGGCGCTACGGCAGACCCCGAATTACTGGAATTTCGGGGAAAAATATCGTGGCAAAAAATACGAGGGCTAAAGAAACCCTTCCGGGGCTCGCGTACCGGAAGCGAGCTATTGTAAAATCGAATGAAAATACGAGGCGTCGTCGTCGTCGAGTCGGACGGACCGTCCCGTAACCCGGAGTATATTGGGTCAGATCCTTGAAAATACAAGGGATACGCTGCCTTGCGCGCGTTATAGATTTTCCACCCTAACCCTCGGCACGCGTATATCCGCAGACCGTACGCGATTCGACTTCCGGTTCTGTGCGGATCTGGTCCGCCCTTCCATTACGGTAGGTGTACGGAAGTGTAGTACCGCGATTCTGCTCAGGCCCACGAGTTTCGCAAAGGCCTACGCTCCGAGACACCCCCGACGCTCTTCTCCTCCTCCGCCGCCGCCCTCGCAACCTTCGAGGATTTGCAGACCTTTTGTCGGGCCTCCCCTCCCCCTCCCCCGCCCACCCCGAACCTCCTGACAAACAATACGCCAGCCAGCCCCTAATCTCCGACTGTGTTAGCGCAACACCCCCGCGTAGCTGTATACTTTTTACCGTGAACCAACAAACGCTGTATATCCCGTTCCACTGGAACAACGATAATTACGAACGTCGACGGTTTGCTTGAGATTTTCGCATTTTCGAGACGAGACAATTCCCTAATTTTCGGAGGAACCGGCGCCCCTCCTCCTCCCCTGGATTTCATCGTCGACCTCGAGATGGCGGAGGGTAGAGAAATTTTTTGAAAATTTTTCAAAGCCTTGTAGCTTTTCTTTTTCTTTGCTTTCTTCTTCGTACTTCTTTTTTTTTTTTTCTCTCAACTTTGTAACGTTTGAAATTGACGTTCGAATATATCGAAGTTGTACCCACACTGTACCGTGTATACCGTACAGAGAGAAATACATACGAATGAGGTTGGAGGGTCGAGAAGAGTCGCGACTTTGACGTCGGTTATGACCGACTCGAGTCGTGTTTTCTCAGCTTTCGACGGACGTAATAGAGAGAAAATTGGAGGAATCGGGGATCGGGGGATCGCCGGCGCATAGAAGCGAATTGCGCGAATGGACAAACTTTCGGTGACGTGAATAATTTCGGTGAACTAGAACACGGTTCCCTCCTATTTCATGCGCGCACATCGTACACATATCTCGGGGTGTGTCACCTAATTTTAGACGCGGAGTTCGGTACCGCGTAGAATCCGAGACGAAAATCACCATAATTCTTTTCGTTTTTCCTTTTTTTCCTTTTTTTTCCTTCCATTCGTTTTACTCTCGACATCGATATTACGGCAGCGGTACGGCGGTGGTACCTAGGCGGAACGCTGTAATTATCAGGCGTCACTCAAAGCCGATATTACATCGGAAATATCGGGTCAAACTCGAAACTCCCGCGTTCGATTACCTCTGTGTGTATTTTTTCACCTCAAAAAGCAATCTCTGATGCAATTATACGTTTGCCAAGAAGTTTAATTACTCAGCCGCTGCCGCCGCTATTGGGTTTCACAGTAAAATGAAGCGATGAAAACGAATGAAAAAAAAAAAAAAAAACAAAAAAAGTAAAGAAGAAAAAACTGGGTTCGAAGAACGAAACGATTAATCGTGTCGGTGGAAAGATGAAATAATATACAGAGATTGTATTTTCGAAACGGTCAAAGATGATTAATTTACGACTACGAGGGCTTCATTTTTAAGCGTGAGGTTTTTTCGTGTTTTTTTTTTTTTCTCTTTTTTCTTCAAATAAAATAGCGAGCGAAGTTTACTTTTAATTCGTTATCCGACCGTGATCGCGGAACGCCGAGCTTGCAGCCAATCAGACGTTTCGGAAACGTTTAATCCTCCGCATTCATTAATTACCCTCCTCATAATCTGTCGCGCAGTCTATTCAACGATTTGCATTCCAAAGTTGCGTGTCGTCCGAGGTGAGAAATAGAAAAATAGTAAGAAATAAGAAAACAAATTAGCATAATCGCTCCTGGCGAACTCGATAAGAGAGTTCGGTAGAGGTAACAAAAAAGAAGAAAAAGAAAAAGAAGAAGAAGACTGTAGTTTTTTAATTTTTCTGAATAATAATATAAAAAAAAATATTCGACGGCTGTTTCTAAATTGCACCTTCAGTTTCGAATCGAGTAAACTCGTGAAAAAGTAAACCCGTCGGTTGTACACGAAGACGAACTGCGCCGTACGCTACGTAAAACGAGGTAAATATGTATTTAAAAAAAAAAAAAAAAGAAGAAGCGAAAAGTTTAAAGAGCTGAAAAGGAAAAGCGAGCTAAGTCTGGTTACGTAAAAGTATCTCACAAGCGCGGTAGTTAATACTGAAACCGAAGGGCTCGCCCGGCAGCTCGGAGCGGAAGGAACTCGAAGGACGTTGGGAGGAGAACGAGCGCCCGAGGTTCTCTCCACGAAAGCTTTCGCGCTGCAAAGGTTATACCGACGGCAACACCGACACCGTTCGTTCAGGATTAACTCGGAGATTGAGTTCTCATCGCCGGCGGTAAAATAATTTTCAAGATTATGGGCCCGTGGTAGGTACACGTAATCGTGGCGGATTAAATCGAACACCCCCTCGACGACGGGGGGTGGGAGACGCGCGTCTTCAACCTTCGAAAACCGACCCAAAGCTCCGAAACAAGTTTTCTTCTCTCCTCGTGACCTTGACTTTTTTTACGAGGCATTTTCCTGCATAGGGGGTAGATTTTCGGGGGCGCGAAAGGGCGACGGTCGGGAGCGAAGTGAAAGAAAATATTACGTCACACTTGCGTACACCTCTATATAAAACGTAGACGGAAAATATACGGAGTCTAGAGGGGTGTACACGCGGTGTGTGTATACCTAATAAAAAGCGATGTCTTTTCCTCGTGAAATTTTACGAGCGCGCGCGCCGGTCGTTGAAAGTTTCGAGGTTTTGAGGGGCGGCGAGCGAGCGAGCGAGCGAGGAGCTACGTACGTCGGTCGCACCGCGTGTGCCCGCGAGTTCGCGTAAAAGTGCCGGCGAGGATTGCTAATTCGCGGAAAAATTCGAGATGCACCAGACCGTGTCAAGAGGCCGGGGTGTACCGGTGCAGACGGGGATCTTGTGCCTGCGTATCGATTACCTCGTCGTCTTCTACGTTACAAGCAAAGGGGGATTTCCCTCGAGTTGAATCGACACGCCGACGTTCGCTTTCCGAACGTACTTCCGGTCTGGGACCTCTTTCGTCGGGGATCGAAGGGTTCGCTATTTTCGAAAAAAGTGCGACGGTTTCGAAGGTTTCGAAGGTTTTTCGTCCAGGCGCCTGCGCCACTCTCTCTTCGGAGAAGGTTGAAAACCTCTTTGTTCGCGTCGACCTCCGGCCCCGGCAGATCGACGCCTGCAGCGCAGCCGGCGTTGCGAGGCGATATACCCCACGGTCTGGAGCAAAGAGCTTCTGACTCCTGGCAAAGCCCACGCAGGGGTTGGTAGGTAGGTAGGTAGGTAGGTGGGTAGGAGAGGTGTACCGCGCGCGTCGAGCGAGGGTTGCGGCTCGCACAAGTGCATCGCGACGGGAGCTTAATGACGTGGTGACTGGCGAGACAAGAGGAAGAGGAGGAGGAGGAGAGGGTGGAGAGATGCAGATGGAGATGGAGATGGAGGACGTGTGCGGCGTTCGCTCCACGGTTGATGTGTGTACGCGTTACGGGAGACCCGCGGAAGCTTTCACCGCGTTGTTATTGTGTCTCGGGCGTCAGGCGAGACGAACTCTCGACGCGCAATTTTTCGCACCCCCGTGCGAACCGCACACCTCTTCGGAATTATACTTTTAAATCCTTCCGGCTCCGCCCGCCGGGGTACGAACGACGGGTCGCGACGCCTTCGACGGAAATTTTCTTGTCTTTTCAGTTTTCAAACGAGTTTCCAGTTTTTCCTCGTCTCTTGCTCCGGCCGATAAAAAATTTTCAGCGACAATTTCAGCGTCCTGAATCCACGGCGGGGCGGAGGTGGGGGGTGGGTCAGAGGTTCCAGCGTCTAGTCGAGCTCCTCGGTTTACCGAGGGTTTTGGATGTGACTCGAATCGAAACCGCCTGATTACCATTTACCGGAACACCGTCGCAATTTGTGAGTCTTAACTTACGTCTGACCCGGGGAGATTCCGCGGCTTGGCCTATTAAATGGCCGACCGCGAATCCGACACGCCGGCTTAATTGCTAATAAGAAATTATGCCCTCGGCCGCTGAATGCCAAATTATTGATCGAGTATTATTGTACCCGGTCGAACCGGAAGCGCGAGATGCCGTCGAACGTGTTAACGATCGGGAATCAGCCCGAGGGATCTCCACGGATTAGAATTTCATTCCGAAGTCTGTAACGCCGATTCTCGTCCCGCATAAAGCGGGGGTAAGGAAATCGGTTCGGAATATCGCGTTCGAGCCGCACGGGTCCTCAGACTTTTCGACTAACAATGAGTGGCTCGTCGACGCGACACTCGAAAGGTCGAATAGGTCAAACACGCCGGTTCCCTGCGTACGCGGGTATGTCGAGTCGCAGGAGTGCGTTATAGCGGGGAAAAAGGGGTGACATGACAGGCAAGGAAGGGGGTTTTACGTGTGCGGGATGAATTTGTTGGCCCTGGAACAGCTGAGCTTCGCAGGTATACACATATATATACAACCGATTGAAAGGTCACGGAGTGAACTTTTGCCGGGTCATCGTTCACGCGTCGAATCGTCCTGTTTTACCTTATAAGAGAGCGCGGAGAACATCCCCGAGGGTATTTTACGGCGGGTGGTTTGATATTCATTCCTCCCTCGACACTTGTATCGGGTCGCGGGGAGGGGGGTGGAGGCGGCGTGGTTACGCGGAGCTGGTTTTCCTGCAGCTGCACGCGAGTTTCGCCGCCGAATGTGGGAGTTTATAAACCGAACGGACGCGGAGCGGTGGATTTTTATTCATGAAGCCTCGAGAACGGCCCACAAAACTGAAAATACCGCGGGACGCGTTATCTGGAGCCCCGCAAGTCCGACGCCGGGTATGGCCGAAGCGCGGATTCGCCGTAGTTTGCGGCGAAGGAAGAAAAAGGGGGTAGATAAAAGGGAACAACCGATCCGAAAAACCGTTTCTGGATTTCGCCTCAATCGAATAGCGCGTTACCGGCGCGCCCACGGTACGAGGTCAGCCATTTATTTGCAAATCCGACGCCGTTTCGCGAATCCCTCCGACGATTCCGCCCGCAAAATATACCGTGACAAAGATGATTTAAACGTATCAGAAAATCCTCGTTTATTCTTTACCAATTTTTATTTATAGTGGGAAAAAGAGAGGCGGAAAAAGAAATGACCCGGAAAAAAAAGAAGGAGTTTCGTTCGAACGCGAATACGTACTGCGATACCTGCATGCACAGCACGACGATATAAAGTCCCTAGAGGATCTTGGAATGATTTGTGGAATGATTCGCCACCGTGCGAAACACACTTGATACAAAAATACTGGCTCGTCGCCCATTAAAAGTCTATCTCGATGGTTTTACAGTTTTTTCGCGAAAATAAAATTTCGAACACACATTATTTAAAATCTGAACTTTTCCGATCCGATCGACACGTTTAACTATTATACCTCATAGCGACGATGACGATAATAATAATAATAATAATATACTAGATTATTACCGGCAATATAACGACAGCGTTAAGGTTTTTATTTTCACGACATTTGTCGTACTCCGGGTTGTTAAAAATCTTCTTTTTTTTGATGAATTCATACTTTGTAAGACGTTGAATAAAGAGTGCAATAATATCTTTAATTTTCATCGAGTCTAGACTGTGGAGATGTCCTTTCAGTCCACTCTCGGCTTATTATACACGCGCTTTGTACTCGACGACGATTATTATTCGCAAACAAGCCTTTATCTTCAACTTTTATACGTAATATTACGTTACAACGTTTACCCGCATATTCGCGGCGAGCTTTTCATTACAACGTACAAGCGTTGAGTTTATTTTGTGACCAGCTAACGATATTCCCCCCCCCCCCCCCCCTCATTTTTTTTCCATCTTTCTTTCGCTCGACTCGAACATCGTAATTACGCGAATAAAATTAAACATCGAATGCACAGACCGGGAGTTCTTCTCAGCCGTAAATCGATGATGCAATTTTTCCCCGTAGAATAGAAGAAAAAAAAAATTTCACGCCCCGAGGACCAGAGACGTCTGAACAGAGTGCAGATCGTCTCGTTTTATTTTCCAAAGATTTTCAGGGAGTGAAGTTTTTTAAATGCAATACAAACCGACGACGAATGAGCGAGTGGCGAACCCCGTCCGACTGCGAGTTACACTCGAGTTTGAAAAAGCTCGCGGGAAATTCTATACTCCATAGTCATTTGAATGGAGATCTTTGTGAACGGATACCGGCGCCACACCGTCTGAGCGTAAATTTTCGAAGCACATCCACACGGCGCTAGACACGGTTTTTACGATTCTCATTCATTTATTTATATTTACCTTACGTGGAGGCATTCGCATGCTATACAGCGAGATAAAGGAAGATATTCCGCGAAAGATTTTAATAAAGATGTCTGACTGGCGTCTTTCAGTATTCGAGCGAGTTCTACTTGAGATAAATTTTTCTACGAGATTCCCGACGAGATTGCGGCCGAGCTTTACGAACGAACGGAATAAGCGAAAGAGCGAAAGAAAATAATTCCTCGAGTTTGTCTACCGAGCGGGATTTTTGGAAAGCGAGATCGACCGGAAGTCGAATCCCGACCGGTAAAATTCCCGACCGTTTGGGGCGAAGTTTGTTTCAATGGAGAACGAATCTCGGAAATCAAACGAAGCTCGTTCGCTCGTAGCTTTTTCCATCCACCGAAACAACTGATTCGGCTAATTACGGGGACGATAACAATTAATTAAAACTTACTTCGAAGCGAAACAAGTGGCACGCCGACTGGATCAAGGCAGGATCGAAATGGCAGTCGTAATTCTCTTAGCGACTGAAGATGCAAATTAATGGAAAATGGAGTCGGAGAAACGACGTAACAAGTATCCCTGGAATCGCAATAACAATTATTATTAGCCGACGTCGAGAAACGGTGAGGTAAATAAAAAGGGGACTTTATCGTTCAGAAATTGCTGCTGGATTACAAACCCCCCGTCTAATTCGTACCTCGCTGACGTCTGACGTACGGCGTACGTCCCATCGGACGCCTGCACCCGAATAGATTCCTCAGCAAAATAATTCGGGCTCCCAAAATTCGCGGGATTAACCGACTGGGTTGAATCGTACCGGAATAACTGTCCAACCAAACCCAGCTTCCGAAATTCTTCGCCAAAAAAATAAATAAATAAATGAAAAAAAAAAAAACCCCCATCCGAATCAAACTTCCTTTCAACCTTCTCGAAAACGTGTGTACGGTTTCCATTTGCCGCGAAAGGTTATACGGGCGCGGCGGCGGCGGCGGAGGATGAAGAAGCTAAATAAGACGGACACGAGTGCGCGAGTTTTCCTCCCTGTCTTCACCTCCGCCTTTTTTCCAGCTCCCGTATTCAGCGGCAGCTTCAGTTTCAGCGGTAGCATCCTCCACTTATCGCGCGGAGGAACGAACGACTCGGAACCCGTACACGGGTGCGAGCTGGGTACGTATGAAAATACATAAGCGAGCGAGCGACACCCGCCGAAACATATACGGGGATTCCCGGGGGCCGTGTTGGCTTCGTACGTGAGCACCGTCCGGGGGCGGACACCCCTAATCCCGGGAATTTCCGTTTCTGGCGGAGGAGCCCCGCGTCCCGGCAAACACCCACGCTATACTCGCAATTTCCCATTCTCGGAAACCGAGAGGAGCCCCACGCGTACCCCCCGCATACCTCGTTGTCCTCCGAGTGACCTTCTTCCTCGACTCTTCGGCCCCGAATCCTTTTTTCCGCCCGATTATCCGCCCCTTGCAACGGAGTATCGGCCATTTTTCTTGCCGAAGAAAGAAAGAAAGAAAAAAAAAAAACGAATCAGCCTTTGGTGCACTTTTTTCTTCGTCGATTCGGGGTAGGCGAAGGTGAGCAATAAAGGGTGAATTATTCCGACCGACGTCTTTCGCGTCTTTCTCGGTGTATATTTTTCTTATCTTATTCCGAACCGATTTTCAGAGATTCCAGGAGCGCGTGTCCGGGGGGGGGGGGGGGAGAAACTGCTTTTCCCGAGATGCGGAGAAATATAAACGCCGCGGGCGAAGGCTGACGAGTAGTTTTTAATTGACGAAAGAACGCGGATACGTTGCGCTCGTTGAACTCGATCGGATCTTACCTACCATACCATCGTTACGTTACCATCGTTCTCGGCCGGGAAATAAAAGTAGAAAAAATATATATCGTCGTTCAGCCGGAGATAAGAGTCCGGCCGACCCCCTCCCCCCTCCCGCGGAATCTTATATCGTCGGGATGAGATATGGGCCGGTACTCTCAGCGGCGTAAAGCGATGACCGTAAACTATATACGGGGTAAGAATGGGCCTTGCGGGGACGGCGAAGAGAAATTATTGAAGACGTTCTTGAGCCCCTGAATTATCCGACCGACCTAAGTGTACGTGGACATGTCACGTTTACGGGTCGAAACTGTAATAAATATCTCGGGCGAAAAAGCCGAAAAATATGCCCCATAACTGAGACGTTGATTTGCTCAACAGCTTGCTGCGCTGTCAGGGGTGAGAAAAAAAGAAAATAACCGAACGACGAATCGCTGGACGGAGAAAAAAAGTTTAATAATCCGAGTTAATTTTTCACCTCAGATCGAGTGTTCAACGTATCGACGAATCGTTAAAAATTGATCTTTCGAAACGATGGGAATAAAATTACAAAAAAAATGCAGTGGACTTTCTTCGAGGAGGAATAAATATAGGCGCGGGTATAAAAAGTGACGTTTCTTTATCGGATTACTTAGATTTCCGGGACACGGTGGAGAGGGGAGCGTCTTAAGGAACGCCGGGTAATGGATATATATTTGTGAAAAGCCATAGAAATTGTACATTTTTTCTCATATAACAAGATTTCCGCTCACAGCGACCGTAAGATAATTTACTACTGCATTTACTATTCCGGTCGGTTGAAATAACATCAGCGAACTCCAGACGCGCGCGGACGTTTTATCGTGAATAATTAATTGAAACGGCTCATTTATGGCTCCGTAAATTAAGATGAAGATCGGACGATACACACATATACATATACCGTAAGAATCTCAGGAAAGTGAACAACATAGGGAACGCATGAGCGCGAGAGAGAGCTTATGGAAGTTCCGTGAGTGCGAGACAGACAGACTGCCTGCCCCTCCGTTGCCTTCGAGTCCCCACTCCGCCAAATTGTAAACAGACCATCGCTAGAGCTGTGATCTAATTGTAAGTAAGCGCGTTCGGGTTGAGAGTGTTTTTCTCTCACAATTGATAAAACAAAAACCATTAGCATAAATATGATTGACTTTGTTCCTTTGAATATTAAAAAATTTTCAAAAAAGTTCCCAATTCAAAATGAAGGTTTTCTCATGAAAATATAATTTTTTTTTGTCAATGTAAATGTATTTAAATCTTTGATGATTCTAATTACAATTATTAATACTTATTATTCTTGATATCACAGACTTTTTTTTATTGATTTTCTTTAAACAGGCTATCACAGCTCTAGCGATGGTCTGTTTACAATTTGGCGGAGTGGGGACTCAAAGGCAACGGAGGGGCAGGCAGTCTGTCTGTCTCGCACTCACGGAACTTCCATAAGCTCTCTCTCGCGCTCATGAGTTCCCTATGTTGTTCACTTTCCTGAGATTCTTACGGTATAAGGAGAAGTTTAACCGCGACGTATACCTACTCGGGTATTATACTATACCTTCGAATTAGGTTGGGATACCTAAGTAATCCGGTTGTACCGTGGCTCGATTCAACGTCTCTCCAGGATTTAACTTCGGTGTCCACCACGGGACTGCGGCGAGAAAATTGCTTGTTTTACGAGCGAAGTCACGCGCTGCTTCAGCTACCGGCGGCTTCTCCAGGACTCGCATGGAAGAAGAAATAGGATATCGCGGAGTAAGGAGCTCGTAGCGTCTCTCGGATGGTGGAACGTTTCCATCGACTGTATACGGAATCGTCCCCGTCCCCGAAAATAAGCGGAAAACCAATGACGATATCTTCTGCTCGATACCGACGTTGCGGTCATCGTTAAAAAAATTACAATATACATTTACGTTCGCGTAAAGTTTCTACGTATATGTATACGCGCGTGTACGTTACGCTAGTTTTACGGTCTCCCGTAAAATAGTATTTTCAACATTTACGGGAAAATAAGATACATATACTACACCGTATAAATATACTGCAGCGGCGCTGCAGTTATAACGCTATAATTGTTGCCACATTATTCGTGATTTATAATCGGCGTTGCACCGGTTGCAACCTCGCCACGAAAGTTTACATGCCGTTAAATTATCCACCCTCATATTTTTCGCCTACTAATTAGCATTCTACTTGTTTACTCTTTGTTTTAATCCAAACGGCGCTTAGCCTCATCGATTCGTCAAAATCGCGAGAAGTGTACTCGAATTTTGGAACGAACGAACGGAAAAACCTCGGCCATTTTTTCGCCCTCATAAATGAAGAGAAAGGAATTTGATTAAGAAATCAAAAACGAAAAAAATTAGAATCGCTACGTTTCGTTTCCTCGTGGATATAGAAAGTTCTACTCGACGTCGGAGGTCGGGTGTACGAGGTGCCATAATTTAGCCAGCCGCGAGAGAAATGAGATGTCCCGTACGGCGCGGTCGTTCGCGCGGACTCCGAACCGTAGTCGAAACTGGAAGCCGCGTGTAAGATGCGACCGCCACCGCTGCCCGCGCCGACGAGAATAAGAAGGCGGGAAATAAAGGAGGAGGAGGGAAAAAAAAGCGGAAAAGTTTATTACACTTTCCGAAGTTTTATGTCCTTTAATCCGCGCTACGTCCTCGAGGGAATTGTTTTACTTGGACGTTTTGCAGGCGGAGCGGGGTGACCGGGGGGCCTCGAGCGAAAGGAGGTGGGGAGAAAAACGGACGAAACGAAATGGAGGAAATCAAAAAACGAAGCCTCGGACGAAGGGGGAGAAAGAAAAATGAAAAATCTCCCGTCGCGAATCATAGACTCGAGCGTAACGACCGACGCCGGGAAAACTTTCGCTCCCCAATCCCCCCGAATTATCTTAATTTTTCTGACCCCGATATCGAGAGGACTCCGACGAGTCTTTCCGAAGATCGCGCTTTTCCCCTCGTTTTTTTTTTCGTAATCAACGCTCGTCGGAGATTTCGAGCTTTTTCCAAACGTCGACGGGGTTCGCCATCATTCGCGGAAATTGTTAGAAATTGTACATTTTTTTTTGTTTGACAAATTTCGAAAAAGTTCAGAAAATGACGTCGTCTCGTTCGAAGATGCGTACGCAACTTGAACGTTGTACATTGTATTTTATTCCTCCCGCAACTTTTCCCCGTTATTTAAATTTATCTACTTCATTTATTCGTTCATTTCCATTTCCTTCGGGGGGAAGGGAGGGGGGTGGGCCGAATTTGAATCGAACTCGTATCGTACGGTAAAACGCATTTATTCGTACCGTGTATACCGGGTACGGACGGTGAATTGATTTTTCGACGACCGTAGAAAGTGAAAAAGCGAATATTATTTCTCATCCAGCTCACGAACGGCCCACATTATTCGAAGCTTTTAGGCGCGGATCGTTCGAGTAAATGAAATTTCGACAAATTCATTATCGGAAAAATTAACGGATCCCGCGGGGGTCGTCAGATTTTTCGTACGTAACGTTGCGTCGTTCCCACACGTACCGTGCGTGTCCTTCTTTCCGCAGCCGGCCACCCGCTGTCGGGAATTCGATCCGTGGCAAAACTGCGTTTGCGGCGTTTTTCAGTTGCTGTTACGTAACACGGGAATCACCGATGCCCGATTTCGGATCGTCGGGAAACGAGACGCGTTAATTAACGTATCGCCGTATCGGTGGTTCGAGCGACGCGCGGAGGAGGTACGAAGGTGTCGTATTCACCTCGCGTTTGCGGCACTTACGGAACATCGATAATTGTGCGTCAAGTTGGTGTAATATAGAAGCGCGTTGTCAAATCGATATCAAGGCGCGGTTGAAGCTTTATGCACTGCCTAGACTACCTCGAGGGCTCTCGTCCCTCTCTAATTTGCATGCAATTTTTTCCCCCCCCGAAGGTTCGTCATTTCTTTTTTACCTTCTTTCCACCACGTGCGATCCGAAATGAAACAGTGTCTTATTTTTTCAATTCGATCTCCCCGATTTTGTGGAATATTTTTCGCGGTTGCGATCAGACCAATCGCGTGTTTAGTCTGATTATAGCTCAAATGAGTAGTACATACGCTCGAGTGGAGGGATCGAACTTGTCGTCGAGCGAACTTTTCATCGTCGCCTCGAAACGCGATCGACCGCGGCACGACGATATATAGTATAGTATAGTATAGGGGTACACACGTGTGGTGCCGGTGCTACATCGTGTGAAATTTATATATGTATATGTACATTCGACTCGCCTATGATTTTATTAAATAATTAATGAAACCAACCTGGCGTGTGATTTTAATGACGTCATTATACGTACGTGCCGCGAGAGTTCAAGTGTTCTTGTCATCGGGGTATTTGAGCTTCATAGATTTTATTCCAAGCTAGAAACGTGTACGTGGCGGGAATACGCCGTTGGTAGCGACGGACACCGGGCGATCCCAAGTAAAATATAACGACACGTGTACATAACGCGCGTTTATTTATATAACGCATTTATTCAATCGTCATCGTACGCCAGAGCGCGTAACGACCGTTGAAACTTTCTCGCTGTCTGGAACGAACGAAATCTCCGCTCCGTATTTTCGAAAGCTTTTTTGGTGAGACTGAATTTTCTAATCACATTCCGCCCGTACATACACCGACGTTAGTTTCGCCTCTCTTGTTTCCCGTTCGCTCGACGGTATAACATTTGGGTAAATTAGAGCCTAGGAAACGGAGGTGACGTAGCTCGCGGGCTGCGTGGTGTATACCGAATATACGTATACATACCTATTTCTCGGGTATAATATAATTCTCTCTCTCGTTTGTTTTCATCCGAAGCGGAAATGAGTGTACCCTTGGCCGCTGTTCCCGTGCTAATTACCCCGCATAGAAATATAGCGCGTCGAGGGAATTAACATCTTTCGCTCGCCGGGACACCGGGGGACGATATAACTGTTGTACGGGCGACGGTTCTTCGACGACGTGGCGACGGGAAACGTAGCGACGTACCGTCGGCCCCGCGTTGCGTAACGCAACACCGAACTAGGGAGCAGCGAGACGTTAAAAAGCGGTTGCCCTCTCCCCAATTTTCGTACGGAGTGTAAACAATGCGTTTTAACGAGGTGACATAACTGTAACTGAGAACATGAGGCATGGGAGTTACGCGAGAAGTTTAAAGCGACCCAACGACCTAGGAAGGCCGGCTTACACGACGCGATGCTAATCGGGCATTGTTGCTACGCCCACTGGGTGAATTCGATTCACTCGTTGTTCCGTGATTTTAGTTTAACATTTTTTTCCCCGTTTCGTACCTCCGGAGGAAAGGAGCTCGCGTCAAAAATCGACGGATCGTTTCGTATCGCTGCAAGTTTGGAAAAAAGATCTTCAAGGTTCTCCCCGTTTACCGCGCGCGACAAAATTAAGTCTCGTAACGCTGAGCAGCACTTGATAATTATAATTAGATACGCGAGGGAGAAGAAGTAAAGAGAAAAAGAAAACAAAAAAAGAAAAAAGAGAAAAACAGAGCGCACCGGGGCGGCACTCCTCGCGTCTCGGAGATTTTTCCATCCGACAAAATTATGCTCCGAAACACTCGGAATGATCTGTTCAAATTGTATAGCGTAATATGCCTCGCTCGCGCCTTGTTATTTCACGGTGCAGTTGCAACGATGACGACGCCAGATGCATATTACGCGGTGCGCACGCGAGCGCGTGGGTGTACCGGGCGTGTGTCGGGCAGCCGGAGTGCGCGACACCTACGTGTCTTTTTATTTCACGGACACACCCGTCGAATATTCCCGTCGTGTCGAGTACGCGAGGGAAGATTATTACGCGCTTGTACGTCCCTCGCGTGTAAACGCAAAGGGCTCTTTGCCGGCGGACAGTTACTTAAAATAACTGCAACCGAGAAACGAAACGACGCCGCATCGAAGGATGAAAGGGAGAGGAAAAAAAGAGTGAACGAAGGAGGGAAGACGCTGGAAAGCGGAGCGAAACCTTTGAACCGGCTTCACTCCGCGGAAGAAGTCGGTGCGCCTCTCGAGTTCGATCGACGAGGCAAAAAAAGGAGAAGAAGAAGAAGAAAAAAAAAAACTCCGTTGAATATACATGGCTATTTTACCTCCGCCCTGCCGCCTGATTATCCGACGTGGCCGGACGGACCCCCCTGATACGGGTATGCTCGAAGGCTTGCGATAAATTTGCCGAAAATTGGAAGGAATTCGTACGGACTACGTCGTATCTGAGAGTCAAACACCGGCGCCGGGCCGTCTGTCTCCCATCGGTAGGAAATTCCAAAATTTACGACTTTGTCGTGACTCATGCAGGAGATGCGCGTGACGCGACGGTTCGGACCCTCCTGACCCAATTTCGGAAATTGGGAGGAATTTTTTAATCGCTCGATACGCGTGTACCACGCGGTAAAACGTTATGCCTCGATCGATTTTTTTTCATCCCCTTTCGAAGCGAGTACCAAGGTACGAGGTATACGCGTGGGCATGAACTTGGCCGGATTTCAAGATTCCAAATGACGCGGGATTCCCCTTGGCGTATCGATCACCGCCAGCTGCAGTTACCGCAGTGTACGTAGAACGAATCGAGCGTGAACAAACGTCGAAGGTCCAGGACGCGAGGGTACGTCGCTCCGAGAGAATGAAAATTCTATGTATATACATATACAGACCTATACTCATTCGGAATCCCGCGGAGAAATCTTCGGCGGGATAATCCGTAGCGTATCAAAAAAAGGAAAAAAGGTTGAGACGGAGTGCGAAGAATGTTCGAGGATCAAGCGAATTTACGAAAATAATTCATCGAACCACCGGGGCAAAGTCCTACCGCGGAAGAGACGAGGAGTCGGCCGCGCTCGCCGTTGGGGTAACGGTCCCAGGCGCGTCGTAATTCCTAATTAAATTGATGTATGCAAATACCCGGCCGATGTTACACCCGCTGAAAGCTAGGAGAGCGGTGCCGGGTGAACGAATAACCCGGTCGCTAACTCCAGATGTGTACATACTTTTCACTCTCTTTTACACGGACGCTCCGCGCGTACCTCCTCCTCGCCGCGCTGCTGCGGAGTTTTTCCGATCTCGTTACTCTCGCACATACGCGTCGTACGTGTTACAGGTAGATCGCGTTACACCTGCGCACGTAGATGTTGCGACGCGATTCCAAAGAGATCCTTATCTGCATAGGTGCTCGTATGTACTTTATATATACATATGTAGCGTTCAGGTGTCCGAGATGATGTCCGCGAAACGCGTAGGTATATAAATATACACGTGTGATCGAGGTGAGCGCGTGCGAGCGAAAAAAAAGAACGACACGGAAACCGTTCGTCGATTCGTCCTTCTTCGTCGCGCGTCTTATTCTCCCGTGTACACCCGAAGATCCCGCGTCTGTAATTATAACACGACGCCGAGGAGGAGACGACGTCGCGTTGCGCGCTCGCGCGTTACATTGCGGTAAAATTCTTCGGGGTACGCCGATCGTTCGCGGATATATTCCACTCGCGTTTTTATACGCATGAATTAAACCTCCGCGTTCTATAATTAGAGTCCCAAGAAATGTCCAAGATCCTTCTTCCTACTTTTCTTTTTTTTTTTTTACTATTTTTTCGATCGCCATGCGCTCTAGACGAGAATGGAAAGAAAAATTGACGAACGAATGGGGGTCGAAAAAATCTATTACGTGAGCCCAGGTATATGTGCAAATTATGTACAAGTATATGTATATATATACCTGCAGGTACGAATAACTTTTTAGGGCGCATCACGTGTCCCAGAAATTTATCGGGTACACATATAACCTCGGTATGTACGTAACTTCCATCTTAGCAATTTGCATGCACAGGTATAGGTGGGTGGGAATACGAGGTTCGCGTACGTATAAGGTCAGGGGGGGGTAGGTTCGTAAATATTCCCAGAGTCTAGACAACGTAGTTTTGGGTAAATCACGGTCTACGTGTAAAGCGCAATTAAATAAGGTATACGATTTACGCGGTACGTAACGCGTCTATAAAAGAACGCGACTCGTTTAATGTAAAATAAAATTTACACCCTTAACGTAAATGAGTCGGACGCGAAACTGTACGCGGCCTGTACGTACGTACGTACCTATAGATTAACGCAGGGGGATTATCCAGTCGACACCCGGGTGTACCGGTGGTTCCTCGGAGCTCGGCATCGGAACAATGCACCGCCTACTGGAGTATTTTTATCGTCGTACGTACGCTTGCATTAAAAACGCGTTTAAAAACTTCCACACACTACGTTATATTTTCCATAGAAATATACTCCCGTATTTACGTGACATCCCGTACGGATACCGTTTGTATCACCGCGCGCCGTTCGCCGTTTGGCGGGGGAAAAAATTATCTTTTTTTCCATCTCCGGGTGCTTCACTTTTTTCACCGTGCATGCATCCCGCGTTTCGCGAGTCAGTGGCGTAAGTGCGAATCCGATGATTCTCGCGGTCAGCTAGCAGATTTGTCATCGTTGTTATTTTTCGCAGCGATTGTTAACACGCGGTCACGTTACGGCGGAGTCCTGGTTTTACTGAACGAATTGATCGTTGAATTATGTTAATAAACGATTAACCGGAGGCGATAATCGCTAATTTGCATAAAACGGTTAACAAGCACGATTCGCTTTTCGGGAAATGCAATTTCATCCCCCTCCCCCGATTATACGCTACGATGCAGTTTCGGCCACATGTGCGCTGAATTCAGATGCACCGACTGCGTCGAACGAGAAAATAGATTCGGATTTCACGAAACTAATGACACGACATCGCGGCCCCTCGACATCCGTGATCAATCGATACCGTATACGCGGGGGGGGGCGACGCGGGGCGGAACGACACAACGGGGGCACGAAGAAACTCTTCAATATTTCATCGCGACGGAGACGCGCATCGTTGCAGTCGCTTATTACGTTATTTCTGACCGAAGAAGAAACGACGGACAGTGGTAGGTAATCGACCCGCTGGAAATTCGTCCCCCGGGTGGGCGACCATATTTTCGAAGGTTTTTGTACCTCGCAAGTTTCGTTCCGCGAAAAAATGGTGGCATTTATTTTCGGCCCCGCTTCCACCTAAATTGCAACGAATACAGGGTCGTCGATGAAAATGTGGGAAGAAAACCGGAAAAATTGCGCGACTCGCACATTTTTTTTTCCCCCTCGTATCAGCTCGTTGCGATTATTCGCGGGTGATTAAATCTTGCCTCGCGTTGTACGACCGGCGAATAACGCGAAAGATCGCGATGATGAGGACAATAGAGAATCGAACGTAAGTATGAGCGTAACATTATCTTGGGACGATATAAAAATCGACCAGCTGTCGGCTATATTCGCGCGGGTGCGATCGTGCGAACATTTTTGTTGCCAAATCAGCCATTTTTTTTTTTTTTAACGCCGATCAAATTGCAAGGATCGTTTCGTACCGCCTTATACCGCACCTCTGCATTTATACATATGTATAGTTTGCGTCTGAAGGATCAAAATATTTTTTTTGCATTTCTTCACCACGTCGACGATTCAAGCGATCGTTATAATACCGGAAGGGAGAGACATTTCTGTCTGCGAGAATGTTCGGCGACGGGGTGCGCCGCGCGACGGCGGAAACGGAAAGCAGCTCGCGAGAAAAACCGAGTAAATAAATGAGAAAAGGACCTCAAAGTTCCGCGGTCCGATCTTACGGTCGATCGAAGAATCGGAAGACACGAGCGGAGGTGAATTACGTCCGGTAAAATCGGTCGTGTTATTTGTACATTTCGCTATGTACGCGTGTAACTTGATTGTCGGGATTATCCGATGGAGCGTACTCGTGAGTACACGAGCATTAATATCGTTCGCGGGGTGCACTTCGCCGATTAAAAAGGTGAATCATTTGTAATCTCCTCGGTATCTATACGCGCGTGTCGCGGATGTACGGTATATAAAAAGGTAATGCGTGCGACACGTGGAAGAGTGGGTAAATTTATGACGTGGTGAAAAAAAATTTGCGACGTTTGCAGCTTTGTATTTCGTGGCGTTTGTGAAAATAAGTAGAAAAAAACAAAAAAAAACAAAAAGAAAATAGACGAAACAAGCGAATGTCTGGTCGCGAATTTTGGAGTTCCGGTTATTTTTTGCGCTACGCCACTGTGCGCCATATATTGATCGGAGGGTGCAGAAAGAGAAAGAAGGATAGAAGGCTGCGGGGTATCGGGAAGAGAGCGAGGAAGCGAGTTAGCGAGGGGGAGAGAAAGGGAAGAAAAGGGAGAAAGGCAGGGTGAATGAAGCGCCCCTTACGTCTGCCAACCCTTGGAAGCCTCGCACACACTCGCGTTACAGTTCAAGAGTTTTCTCGGAAGACGCGACGTCGTACCCCGATTCTCCAGAAATATTTTCCCACCACCCCCCCCTCCCTCGATCTCTTTCGGTTCCTTTTTTTCGCGGCTCAACTCTTTCCTCTCACATCGTTTTCCTACGTCGCGGACGGCCGCGCCTTTCTATCGAGGCGTACGTAACGTAAGGTACGTGGCACACGTTACGTTTACCCACCCCTGTGTATATGTATACATGTGATATACATAGCAATTTGAGGTTTTAATACGCTAGAGTCTACTAGAAATGAATTTGGCATCATTCCATTCAGTTTCATTTGCTAATGGAATCGTTGGTGTCGGTGGCGCCGCTGCTGCTATGCTCGTTACGCGGTGGACAACTTTCCTCATTTTTGGACCCTTGTAACGAGTCGTTAACGAAATTGTATTTATATATATGTATAAATTTCGGGACGCGCGTACGTTGCGTGGCGGATTTTATACGCCGCTCGTACGTACGCTGGCGCACCACCTACTTTGAAATTTATTACCCAGGATATCGTCACGCGGTAACAATACGGGACGGCTAGGCGTTGATTTCGGACGAAATTTATCGCTCGCGTTTTACACGCTGAACGTGTAACATATACAAGCCGCAATTATTCGAGTCAACCGTCCACGCGGAACTTGGAAAAATGAATCGAATAAATCGCGAACAATTTCATTCGCGGATAGCTACTACCACCACCACCACGAGTCAAAGAGACGTGATTTTTGACCCCGGAATTTTTCGACGTCCTGACTTGTTTCGCGACAAAAGTAATACGCAAAATATGAATTTTCCCGAGCTTTCCGGAATCGCGACCACTTCAAATATTGTCAGTTTCATGAACTTTTGCCAGACACTTCACACACACACACGAATACCCATGGTCGGACGGTAAAAAAGTTTCGAGCTTAACGACGAAAAGCTCTTCCAGGAATTATTACGACGCTTCGTCGACGATGCGAAAATGAAGGGAAACTTTTGAAAAACGAAAAAAAAACAACAAATCGTGGAAAGGATCTCTGCTCACCCCATTCGGAAGGGGTTGTTCGTTAATTTCTCTATTTTACCTCAAACAAAGGTCGGAGAGTGCGGACGCGTTTTTTTTTTTTTTTTTTTTTTTTTCTTTTGATTTTCTCTTCGTTCGCCACGCGAAACGGGAATCTCTCGTCTCGCGACAAATTGGAGCGAAGGAAAAAGGGGTCGTACACCTTACATAAATTTATTTAAAGCTGATCTCGAGGGTTGGTGGCTTTCGCGGCGAACCTCGATAATTCGATCTCCGCTATACCCGCGAACAATTCTGCCAAATTAGTCAGCGCCAGCAGCGGCTCAATCCTCGCCCCTATACATGTATACGTATACACACGTATAATTGTTAGCGCAAAGGTTTGCCTTGAAAACAATCAACTCCCGCGGGAATATACTCGAATAATTATAATTACGCAACGCTACCAATTACCGCAGATTCAAACGTTCCCGATATATAATTACATACATGTATATCCGCGTACAAGGTAAACAACCGTACAAACTGCACGTTTAGAAAACCGTCCAACTTTTCATACACGTAAATTAACGACGCGCAAATTGAGCGAACTTTGAAAATTAAATTCAATTATCGATCGTAGAATTTTCCTTTTTTTTTTAGTTTTTCTCTTCGCGACGTACATCGATCCAAAATTTTGCGCTTCGTAAATCGGCGCGGAAATTAGAAGGAGAGAAAAAAAAATACGAAAGAACGTTTAACTTGGGAAGCTGAGATGCATTGTAGTCAGCGGTAGCAAAAGCGGGAGGAGCAGTACCCCATTAGGGCAGAGGACAAGCGTCGTAACTTAATTTAGCACGCAATTCCCACGAGCCACTATGGCGCAATTATTAGTCACGGAAGACCGGCTACTCGCGATATACATATACATACTTGTGCCGCGAGTGAAAATTCGAGTGAAAATTCTCATCGTTCGGGTTCGCCGTTATTATTATTATTATCATCATCATCATCGCTATCAACGTCGCCGTGTTACACGGGCCGCTGAAGGGCGGTTTCAGTTTTTTCATTTTTCTCCATTAGTTTATTGTTTTTTTTATTATTTATTTATTTTTTTTTTCGTTGCTTTTCCCGCGATCGAATCGCCGCAGCTATACGTGGTCGGCCGGAATTCCGACGTTTAATTTCGCTCCGCCTTTTTTTTTTTTCTATTTTTTACCGCTTGAAAATAGATTCATCAAAACGGACGACCTCGCATGTGCGACGACGGAGGAAAATATCCGGTGACATTCGCGTCGAGCTGCAATACCGAACGATTATACGGCGTCGCCGTTATCGCGGCGACTGTCAAAACAAGAGAGCCTCCTAATTTAATGAAAAAGAAAAAAAAAAAAAAAAAAAAAAAATGAAACTTTGAAACTCGACACCGCACGTCACATAATTTATATGCCACGTCGCTCGACTCGTATGCAACGCGATTTGAAACTCTATTTTCGCGCACGGGATCAACGATCGAAAAGAGCGCTACAACACCGGCTGTTATACTGTACGGGTACGTTTTGCGGCACGGTGACACGTTATCTATATTCGAATTTATCGAAATCCGCGAACGTTACATTTACTCGCTACGTTCGCATTTAATTTTGACGTATCGAGCGAGCGAAGTTTTCCGCATACCGCGCGGGTAACGGAGACGTAATCGATAATTGGAAAGTTCGAAACGGATGGCTCTACTCAGCCGTTGAAGCTCCTCGGGCGAAGCGGCGGATTGTCAAGATTGGCAGGTTTTCATTTAAAGGGTAGCCCGAACCCCTAGGTGCCGCGATTAACGTAATTAACGTTTTATAATCGATGATCAACTTTCCATAAGCATCGACGGCGGCGGCGAAGCGAACACATCTCGAACTCGCAGCTTCCACCCTCCCCCCTCCCCCTCCCCCGCGACCCCTGTTTCTTACCCCTCTCTCTCTCTCCCCCCCCTTCTCGCCGAGATTGAAATCTAATAATCACCGGGATTATGAGAGTTGGCTCTGGGCTATTCGCCGAGAGACTACTGTACGAGGCGCCGGCTACGCCGGGGAAACTATTGAACATTTTTATCCCATCGTATATTAGCTTATGGAGATATAGGTAACGCATTCAACGTCGGCTATTTGTTTCGCGTTTTTCTGTTTTCGAATTATTTTTCTTGCTTTCCAATAGCGACGTCTGGACCGGCTTCATAACAGCGCGACTTATTGTTAGTTACGATACCGATAACGTGGATCATGACCGTCATTTTTTGGTCGACTTTTATATTCCTACGTTTCTTCCACTCCTTCTTTCGCGATACGGTTATACATGTACACGATGAGGAGAAGTTCGCGAGCGCTCTCGAGCGAGTGAAAATAAAGCGAAAGACGAGAAAAGCTACTTTGCCCCGAGAGATTTTTACACGCCACCGAAAAAGCTCCGTATCGCCTCGAAAACACCTTATAGTTCTCGGTGCACGGCAGCGCAGCGGCTAGAGGTGCACCTGTTACCATTTCTTTCAAGGACGTCCCCCTGGAACCAGCAGCAGCTGCCGGTCTCCGCTGCTGCTTTCCAATTATTCCATAAATTTCACATTTTCGCGTACACTTATTTTCGCAAGAAATTCCCGATTGATCTACTTCTTCGACTGATCGTTCGCGACGAGTGCGGGAGGGTCACGATAATAACGAGTCGGTCGGGGAAAACGTAGCCCCGTTGCGGCATTGTATCGAGGTGAAATTCTTGGCCTCACTGCAGTTCGGTAAAATCGATCGAAATAATTCGTACGAAATTGGCAACTGGAGAGAACGTCAATCGGGTTGAAGAGAGAATAAAAAAATAAGGGGTGGGGAAAAAAAAGCGGCTAACAAGAATCGGAAATCAATGCGGGACGTTCGGCTTTCGGGCGACGAGAGTTAAACGATTAGTCGATCCCCCCCCTCACCCCCCCGTCACCTCCGCAGGTAATTCGCTAGACGCGAAATACCGAGCGGACGCAAAAACGTATCGAAAAATAAAATAAAATCGCTGAAATTCTGTTTACGAGCTTCGCCGCGTAGTTAATATGAATGAATCGTATTTCCGACGCGCCCTTGTTCCGAGCTTTCGCTACTTTTGACCTGACATTTTTATATCCAGTCGAACATGTCCCGGGAGGTCCTGCGCTCGAATAAAGACAGAAAAACAAAAAAAAAAAAAACAAAAAAAAATGATCGAGTGGGTAAAAAGCCGTCAAAATCCTTCCAATTTTTCAAAGCTACGTGAAAAAAGAAGCAAAAAAAAACAAAACAAAGCACAAGAAGTATAGTGAAACAAGATGGATGATTCGCTGTTATACGTATACATACCTATACCGTACGACACAGGAAATAATTAAGATCTATGACGGAGTATAAAATAAGAGGTAAAACGTATCGCGTTTTTCTACGCGTCGAAAATAAAGCGAGTTAGTTCAACGTATTGAAAAAGTTCATTGATCGATCATTCGTTTGTGAGATAGAAAAATTTCACTTCTGTTTCGTAAATAATATCCAGTGAAAATCTCATGGCCAATTTCGCCTGCCGCCTGCAGTAGTCGGCGAATAAAGAACTTATTTTCATTTCTATCTTTCTTCTCCGTTTTTTTTTTTTCTTTTTTTTCTTTTTTTGTTTTTCTTACGGAGTATGCAGATAGAGAACGTCAGTCCGTTACATCGTATAGTTATATACGTAGACGTCAACAGATATACCGTACAGGGGGAAATAAACGCGGGTATATTTTCCGCTTGCATATACACGTAAACGTGTTCATATTTTGTTTTTCCGCGGTATATAAAAGGCTTTCGGCGAAGGGTATGCAGGCGGCGTGTACGGGTACAGGTTGGTTCAGACCGGTGGATTGCTCGTAGTCTGGTGTAGGATTGAACGAAAGAAAAAAAACAGAAAAAACAGAAAAAAAAAAAAATGAAAAACAGAAATAGAAGGAAGAAAGAGAAAGAAAACGAGCAGAAAAAATCGCCTCAAAGCCTCCCTGATAACAATAGCGCAGATGAAAGGGCGCAGAAAAAAAACGAAAGGCATAATAATTGAACCGGAACAGACGAGGAAAAATGACGGGAAAAAATGGCGGAAAATAAAAGCTCAATGCCAAGGTTCGAAACCCAGACCTAGGTCTCCGTTCTCCGTTTCCGCTCTCAATGGGAATGGGGCGTGTGTGTGTGAGAACGGAAAAACAAAAACGTTTCACAATTTTTGTCGGTTTTTCGCTATTGCGTTATTTTCCGGTACCAAAATCCAGAAATCGAAAGGTCTTTTGTGAGAACGCTCGCGAAAACCGATGGAAAAAAAATGCGACGAAATGAAAAATGAAGAGAACACGAACGTCGCCAGTTTTTTTCACCCGGGAAGTATCGCGGTGTTTCGCTTCGACAACTCGATTGCTAATTATTATTGAATGGTAAGTAATTATAGCGAAGTCCGGAGCCGGATCGTCGTCCGCGCTTTGTTGCGTTCCGTATTATACGTACGAATAATAACGGCTATGAAATTCAATGGATTTAATATCACAATCGACCGTGTGGTCACGATTTCCGTCTCAATATATGCGCGCGATAATAGAAACTCCTCAAGATTAATGGGACTGCATAAAAAAAAACATGTAATCGCTAATTGTATTTTGACAACGCTCGTAACGACCTCCATTGAAGCAACGTTGCGTTGTTAACGGAGACATTAAAAGCGAAAGCTCGAGTACCTCGTACACGTGTACGTTAGAGACGTATAAACGGGGTGGGCGACTTCAGGGTTATAGCATCCGATGTATTCGCGATCGCTGATCCGTCCCGCTTACAATAACGCGAAACGAGGATGTGAGGAGAATTTTCAACCTCCCGTTATCCTTCTCTATATCTTTTTCGCGAATAATTCTCGCCTAGGTGCGTCCGTTACACAGGTGTTATACGCGCGTTATTACACGCGAGTCTTACATAACTCGTTACATCGTTAGCCGTAAAAGTTGCGTGAGCCCGGGGTATTAGGGTTTAAGGTTTTTTAGGGGCGTTATCTTTTCGGCCGTCGACGTATCAAGGCGCTTCCATCTCCGACCAATTCGCTTAAGAAATACCTACTCACGGAGGATGAGATTCGGCCGTTTAGCGGTTAGCACGGATTCCGAGCTTCCCGGATATTCCGGGGAAAAATCAACCAGGGATTCGGTATGGGTCGGGAGCGGAAAAAAAAAGCCCTTCGACTTCCGAACGTTCGAAAATTTTTTTTAACCATTCAAGATTCGACGAAGTTCTCTCCGCACGATCCTCGGTAAAAGCTCGGCTTATTACGGCTCGGCTTATTTATTTTAAAGACACAACTGGCCTACTTTAAAACCTCTGCGATTATCCGCAAGCACGCTATTAGCGGCTAGCCGGGCACTGCATGAGATAAACTTCTGATTATCATTTCGCGATATCTGCTTTACGCCGGCAAACGTAATTCTCGTCGCAATCCGAGCGAGCCGGTCACCAGACCCGAGGGTGCGGTATATTTTTGACCTTGACTATGCACGGTCGACGAAAGAGTGAAAAGAAAAAGAGAAAATGGACGCCGATCGCGCTGCGCGTGTCAACGAAAAGAAAAAAATCACTCGTAAAGTTTCCCAAAAATATCGTCGGGTCAGGTCTCAACACAAAGAAGATTTTTATTTTTTTCATGCTTTCCCCAGTTTTCCAAAGCTCATTTTGGAAAAGCGAGCCATTCGGAGCGTCGGGGGTGCACCGCAGGTCGTGAGAATTTTGAGATAAATTCAAGAGAACGTTTGAGCTTTTCTGCCGACTGCGGAGGAGGAGTAGGAGCTTTTGCAAGCCGATAGAAAACTCTTGCGCAGATTGCTCGCTCAAACTTTCAACGATACGAAATGAACTCCGATTTAGTGGAAATAACGGGCGAAAAATGTGAAAATAATATCGGTACACTGGGACCCATACAACCTGGAATATTGTAACCGGGAGGGGTGAAAATAAATAAGGAATATCGCGACGGTAAATAAATGAAGAAAAATACAAGTGTGTAGTTGCCCGGGACGATAGGTCGTACGCGATAAATTTTTATCGGCGACACAAGCTTACTTCAAATTGTAAAATAAAGCCACTGCTTCCATACCTGAATTTTTCAAACACATCAAATCTGGTTTCTTCCAGAAACAGAGAAAAATAAAGAAAGAAAGAAAAAGAGACGATATCGCATTTTCTGATAAGTAAAATATTACTTACCCACAGCTCCGTTTCATTTGTGCGCCCATAATCGATCGAGCAGAATAAATGAACTTCTGGCATTCTAATTTCTGATCCGACAATTCTCTTTCGTGTCGATGGATTCCGGTGTGGAAACGCGGCGGACCCTGTGTAGAACGTAAACGTGTACTACCGTCACTGTGTCATTAAAGGTTAGACGGATATTACTGACTCGGTGTGGGCGGATCCATTGTTTGAAGAAACATAGAGCCGGAGTCTGATGAAAACTCGGTACCTGCATAACTATATCACTCCGGCTAGACGAGGTGGATGGGATGAAAGAAAAAAAAAAAAAAAAAAATCAAAGAAAACTAGAGGAGTAAAATAGTCGGGTGCTGACTCCGTCTCGGGGGTTAATATTACGGGTCGCATTTACGACTCGGCGGGTATGTTGGTCGGAAAATTTTTCTCTTCGTATAAGGAACGAAGAAATCGAACGCGATTCGCTAATCGAAATCGGAGATCGGTACGGACAGGGAATAAATTCCGAGACAAAAACTCACTCGCTTCGCAGTTCCACGTGGAGCTCCGTCGTCGTTGTCGTTTTTGGTTTTTCCGATGGTTGTTTCGCGAAAAATTGACGCTGGAAACAACGGCGGCTAGGAGGAGCAGCAGCACAACTCGTACAGCGAGAATTACGTAGCAGATCACGGAAAGACGTCTCACGGCAGACACGACTCGACTACTACGGGACCTCGTAGGAATGTCTCGATACCCATCTACGTTTCTCACCGACAAATATCCCAGAGGACTCGTTCCGCTGGAAGTAAACACAACGGGACCAGCTAGACCGACGCTATTCCGGGGAAACGCTAGTTGCCAATCTCATTTTTCGACTCGACGCCAGGACTATTATCGCCGTGGAAAAAGATCGCCGCCTGCGAAACCCTACGAAAAACGATCCGTAGCGAGAAAATAATCGACGATCGAAGTCGCTCACGGAAAGTCCGGAATTTCGCCACCGCTTTTTTCGTAATCCGAAAATATTTTTCGAAATCGACGAAATTGTCGCTGATGAGTTTCGCCGGTTTTTTTTTTATATTTCACACGCCGCTCGGATTCCGCGGTGTAACGGGGTGGGAATGATATTCTCTCGTATCCTCGTAGGACGAGAAAGGGAGTAAAATTCAGTCCGCGTATCGGTATACACGGGCCAAGTATTCGACCTTATACCCGATATTTCCGATATTGTATATTTTGTTGAAAGTGCCGGCGATGCAATCGCAGCCAATAAGAATACCAAGTTATACGCCCCAGCCGAATGTCTGGCCCTTCGGCACACGTGTCCCGTATAGGTACGTGCGGTATAGGTATACAATGCGTGTATCTGTTGGGAAAAATTCTTACGTTCGAAAAAATCCAAACGGTTCCCCCGACGAAAATTTCTAACGCCCTCCGTAACCCGTTGCAGGGTACACGTATATTTCAAACCCGCGCCGCGTTATTAAAAAGGAGAAAGAAAAAAAAAAAAAAACGAAGAAATTCACGCACTTTATACCGCGGGGGGAATAAATAGATCATATATTCCACGATCCGCTCGTCGAATATCGGATCTGTTCTGATACACATGTAACACCGGCCTTGGAAATTATACGGTATCGCCGGCTGCACCCTTGTATAAAGCGACGGAAAAAAACGCATCGCTCTCGGATAGTATACGAGCGGCGCTGGGAACAAAATATACTTCGTACCTACGTATAACTACCGGGAGATAAAACCCCCCGCAGAGGGGAGTTTCGTACGCGGGACACGGAACGCGGTGATATTTATAAAATAGGTATATTATGGAGGAAATGCGATCAGCAATCCGCCTCCTCCTCCTCCACCTTCTTCCTCTTCTTCTTTTTCTCCATTCGATACGAGTTTCCATATTATGTATACAACTCCCGGCGCACGCGGTGTCACGGAGTGTGAACGATGTCATTAATAAGGATCAGCCGTGCTTTTTTCCCCGGCTATATCGGAAGCGCGTGGGCGAGATTTCTCGTAAAAATTTTCGACGGAAATTTCTCCCGATAATCCGCCCGCCGCGTATGTTTTATCCCTCCATTTTTTTTTTTTTCTACCATTCATTTTCAATTATTGCATTTTTACAACAATGGTGAAAAAACACGGCGATCTCGTTTCGCGCGGCGAAATTCGTGTTTTTGAATAGAAATGAAAAAACTGAACATTCGAGCACGACTCGACGTCCGTCGTGCATCGAGCACTTCGCGCAATTAAATAAAACTCCAATGAAACTCACCCATTTATCTAGAGAGGTGAAGAGTGGAGGGGTTAAATTTGATACGATTGCCTCGAGATTGAATTAAAACGAGGCCGAAAATTGGTCGCATCACTTCGCACGGGGCGGAATAGGGTTGTGCGTTTAACGTTTAAAATTCCATTAGCTACGGTATGCGATACGTAAGGGTCAACTAGATTAGGAGCTATGATGGAAATTATTTTTAGCCCTTATACGAAACGGACGAGCCTTCGTTTCGCTTCGACGTAGGAATTCGTCGACTCTTTAATACGGGGCACGAGTCCGTACCGTTTAATTTGAATGGGAAAACTATTTCGAAGTAAACTACATAACATCGTCGCTGCGGAAAAAGCTCCTCGCAATTGGGATGTTTAAAGTGACATTCGGCCGGGCGCCGAGGGTTTCGCTCTCGGCGTTGTTGAGATATAGTCGAAATTAAGCAACGATGTGACCGTGGAAATTCTAGTAATAAATTCCCATTAAATGTTAATCGTATAAATAAGTTAACTAGCGCTTTCCTACTTAGCTCATTGTTAGCCACCGTGCCGTTGCTGTCGCACTGCAAGTTAAACTATATAGCAGCAGCAGCATATAGAAGTCGACGCGCGGACGTCGCCGCGTTGACCTACGACCCGTTTTAATTACCCTCTAATTGAAATCTGACTCGCGCCGCGTAACGCGACTTAAGGTGAAAGGAGAGGGTTGAATGCGCTCGAAATTCTAATATTTAATTAAACACCGACCGTCTACGCCGTAGTCGCCTTATTTACACGGCATGATTAAAAAACAATTCGCAACGATATAACGCGATTTCGTCTCGCTTCGTCGGATGGAAAATACACAGGGTATAATTCAGCTTCGGAATACGTAATAATTGTCGTAACAATTGTACCGGGGCTGCTACGGAGAAACACCCCCGTTGCTGAGAAGGGATTCTCTTCAGGGGTTCGTTCGTTCCGACGACGGGCGCCCCTCAGATTTACAGGTGTTGGAATTGAAGAAAATTCCAAGCGTTGTTCTTCACCTATATCTTTTTTCTATGGATCATTTTTGACAAAAAATCCAAATTATCCGGATGAAATGTTTTTTGGGCTTTTCGGCGCGATGACTTTGCATCGGTAAAGAGGAAAATCGAGTGTCTCCGCACTTGTCGACTGCAGCTAATTTACCGACCACGTCCTGCTTTGCCGCAATCCGGTAAATTCAGTTGCTGACGTTCGAGCCATGCAATATGCTTGTCAATCGCAAATTTTTTTACGGGAATCACGTCCACGACTGACAACGATTTTCCAGCAGTTTTCGAACCCGAAAAAAAAAAAATTACTGACGTCCAAGAAGGGAAGATGAAGAGAAAATCAACGAACAGCGAGAGTATAATGGAGTTCGAACAGAACGAAGTTTCGGATCTTCATCAAAAAATTAGCGATTCAACATGAGACAATATTCAGTACATTTGTTTTACGGCTCTGCGTCTTCTGACCCCCAAGTATCCGCAGACGTGCATCACCACACTCATGGTGACGAGTCCAAAGGCGTCCATCCATAAATTGGATTCGTCGTATCCGTATCCGGCCAAGACTTCTCGACCGTTCCGAAAGCAGGGTAAATCCTTATCGGCGTAACATTCTGAAATTTTACGATTCGGAAGAGATTCGATAATCAAGTCGGCGGACGAACGTCTTCGATTTCTTACCGATCTGGTCAATCTTCGTCCAATGAATGATCGCCAGCGCTTCGTTCGTGTAATAAAAAATCGACAGGTACTTCAGCCACGATATGTAGGGAGGCATCGTCCTGAAAATGACATCGTCACCTAGCGTACATTCCACCTCATTTAGCGGAGCGACGAAAACTACGATCCACGCTTGAGTCGTACCTTATATTGTAGAACTGACCGGACATCATGTAGGAAATGAGATCGTAAGGTACCATGATGTTGGTCGCAACATTCGGATTTTCTATGCAACTTGAAATCATCACGCCGTAGGCAGAGCTGGCGACAGTGGAAGCTGCGAAGCAAGTGGTGAATTTCAGGACAGTCATTAAGTCCAGTGTCTCGTTCAGAGCGACGAACATCATCACGAGAAATGTGAGCGAGTGGAAAACTGCCTCTGGAATCTGAAGACGGAACGAGACACAAAATCGAATGAAAATCCAATTCAAGTATCGAATTCTGTGACGGTATAGTTTTCCGGTTTTGTTTCAAGGACTCTTACCAGGCCCACGATGGTAGCGATGTAGTAAACGGCCGGTCCGTACATCCCGTTTTCCCTCAAATAAAGTGGCATCTGCCCCGGCATCACGTAGATGACGGAATAAGCGGTGGTGAATATAATTTCGGATGTGGTCAAGTAAAGGGCACCTCTGGCGTCCTGGACACCCGTCTGAGTCCGTGAATCGACTCCGATGTAAAACAATCCCACTACAAAAGCGGACGCCTGGTGACAATCGGACTCTCTTAGATATATTTCGGAAAGAATGTTTCGCCCTTGCTGAATTGGACTTTTTTCTCACCAAGAAGGTACTGTGATGTATCGCGTTTTTGAACATGGTTCTTCTTATTTCCACCAATATTCTCCAGACCACCCAGTAGAATTTTACCAAAGAATTCGGCTTGCGGCTGCACGCACGTTAACGATCGTTAGTCACTTCGAAATCGCAAGGTTTCTATGGCTAAGGTATAAAGAAAGTCTACTCACATCTCCGATTTGATTTCGATCAAACCATAGCGATTTTTGGGGGCCGAAGCGGAGGCCTTTCGATAGGCTGAAAAAGAGTTGCAAATCTGGGCCGAGCAGCCGGAAACCAGATAAGAATTAGTCGTAGCGTTCAGAAAATCGCTCGAATCCGCGTTCGACAAAATTCTCACGTAGTATTCCGCCTCGTTGAACGATTCGGGACACCGAAATCCTTGACTGAAAATAAAATCCGCTGATCAGAGATCCGAGTCGTCCTTCGAAACCTAGTGGAAAGATATCGATTCCGCCGTGTTCACCTGTTGAAGAAATCCGTCGCGCCAGACAAGGTTCCATGATACGCGGTTCTCCCGTTAGCCATGATAATCACGTGGCTGAACATTTTGTAGACCTCCATGGCAGGCTGATGAATCGAGCAGAATATCAGCGTTCCGTTATTCGCTTGATTCTGCACACATTCGATGACTCGCATCGCCGTCCAAGTGTCCAAACCTGATCGAGCAAACGAATCATGAAATCTAAACTAATCGTCGTTTCTAAATCATGGGATCCTGAGCGGACGATCCAAAGAATGATCTGCGACGGTAAAGGTCGACCACCGTAGCCATAGATCAGCATCGAAATTACAGCGTCGAACTCACCGGACGTTGGTTCATCGAGGAAAAGTATTTTCGGTTTCGTGACCATCTCCACGGCCAATGAAAGCCGCTTGATCTCGCCCCCCGATAATCTCGAGATGTAAGTGTCGCTGCTCTTGAACAATCCGAGCTCCGTAAAGATGTTCACCGCCAATATCTTCCTCTCTTTTGAGCTCGTCCTCTTGTCCAGCCTCAAAGCGCACTGGAGACAGAAAATTTTCCATCGATGATCGTCGGGTTTTTCTTTACAATCATCTTTTGTGCGACGATAATATAATTATACACACAGCGAATATCATGTACTCCATGGCCGTGAGAGCTTCGGGAAGAGCTTCGAATTGCGGCAGATAACCAGCGATGTGGGACATCGCGTTTCTGGAGACCGTTTCCCCATTGATTCTGATGTGTCCCGATGACACGTCGATTCTTCTGGCCAACGCCGCTAGAAGGGTTGTTTTACCCGCACCGCTGATATAATTAGACTAGTTAGCGAATTGAAATCTCTGGCTCATCGGAAGAGGAAAAAGTTCAAAAAAAAAAAGCTCGCTTATCCCGCTCAGCGACGATTTCGAGCATTGATATTGGATTAAATTGTGCCTACCTCGGACCCATAATCGCTACCAAACTGCCGCCGTCCGCATGACCGGTTACTGACGAAAGAAATTCGGTGAAAATTGGCAACGATTAAAATCATAGATGAATGATCTCGATCTCGACTCACCTGAATCGAGTATCTTGTTGGGTTCACCGTCGACTCTGGAGTATCCGAAGAATTCCTTGACGATATTCTTGGCGAGGAATTCGCGTTTTCGCTCCGAGCGTACGGTGATTTTATCCCAGGAAAGCGAAATAAGCGGCGTGAGCGTCGACGGTATTAAATCCGATTGCGAGCCGACGTCGTCCTCTGGCAACATTTTCTTTATTTCTCGTAACTCTCACCGCTTACCGTCACAAGTCGAATCAGATTCTCTGCGTCTCGTCTCTTCCAAAGTTTAAGGCACTGTGCTCACCACTCGTGGGCATTGTTTTCACCGAGTATATCCATGCGCTTATCGTTGTCTAGTGTTTGACGATGCTATCTCGAAATAACAGTGACATACAACTACTTAGTGCTCGTCTATGCAGATGACGTTACAACGTTTGCTTTCGTCTAGTCCTTTTTCTTCAGAAATCACCAAATTTTTCTCTCTCAGGTGCCACCCAATTAGATTCATTGATCAACGTCGCGTTTCAAATGTGCACGGTCCAATCGATTCAAAAGTATATCGTGAAAAAAAAATTTAGTAATAATTCTAAGCGGACGCGGATCTCCCCGTAACTGAGGAAGAACTTTGCACGTTACACGCATTGTGTACATACCTATACGTTGAATGGAATTTAAGCTTTCGTAAAGATTTCTAAGCAGAGCGATCTAGCTCGTGAATGTTTATCTTTCTAGCACACTACGTAATGAGATCGCATGCGGTGAAAAGACCATATACGGGTGGGTTTAATTGGATTTCGACGGATCGAAGAGAGAAATAATGCACTCTCATGATGATAATGAAAAAGTGCGCTCGTCGATAGACTTTACACAATTGACGAATTATAATAACAACGAATTCTATTCGAATTGTAAGATTTTATTCACATGTATAGTAGATGAAAAATCGTAACAATTTGGGCCTAAAAAATAAAGATTAAAATTAAAAAATCGGTACAATAATATATGTATATGTTTTTATATACGTGTATGTACAATCAATCATATAATAATTTACTTGAAAAAAACAAAAAAAAAAAAATCGACGGACTATTTGGCACTATATATTGTATAAGAAATCGCTATTCATTTTATTATTATCGTCATTTAGGAATATTAATATTAATATAACTATCATTATTATTATAAATATATATTTAATATTTACGCATAATAATATTATATAGGTACTGGAAAAGGCAATGTATTAAGACAGATTATCAGCATGGACGCTATCTATACGGATGATAGAAATTCTTCTTACGATTTAAAATATTTATAAAAATTCTATATTTTCGCTGAAATTTTCGCTCGGACTTTTCAAATCACCGGTCTTAAAATTTAATTTTTTCTAAAACGTATTCCTTCTAGTTTATTTCTATAGTGAGAAATACTTGAAAAATTCAGTGAGTCGCGAACACGACAACTCTCGAAGACTACACTTTAATAGTAATATTGACGGAAATTGATAAATTTTCAAATAATTTAAGCGAAATTCTAAAAATGAATTTCCACCAGAGCTTGCGTGAAGTAATGAAAATGCGGAGCTGTCAAGACGAAATATACACGAATATTTCTATCTACGTATCGACGTTGTACGTAAGAAATTATCGTTATAATTATATTTAAAATACAAGCGCGAATTATATTGCTTTCGTAATTTTCGCGTGTAACGATCGACGTTATTCTTCTTCTACAAATCGATCGATAGACGCAGCAGTGCGATACAGAGAGTAAAAGAGAGAGAAGAATATTTTAGACAGACGGAAAGGAAACGCGGAGATTTATGTAAGGCACTAACAAAGTGTTCATAGTGGATACATATTAGTTAATGCACAATTATACGACCTTGCGTATTACGCACATGTTGCAGGTGTCTATAATTAGATATATTTGATTCCTATGCAAATCAGATGATACTTATCGTACGTATTAATAATTGTTTTTGTTTTTGTTTTTTTGTTTTTTTTTTTTTTTGTTCTTTTTTTCAACAATATAGCTTATACGTGGGCACATAACAGAGGCGTTGTGCTAATCTATATTTGCAAATTTAATGACTTAGGACATTACGTATGCGTATACATCTATATATCTATCAACGTACCGTATTGACGAATAACAACGCGAGGGAAGAGTAAAAGAGATAAAAGGGAAACACAGAGAGGGAGAGAGAGAGGGATACTTACGATTCTATGAAAAATTAAACAGCTATACATGCAACAATAATAAGTAAATAGTCGATCAGACGTTATAGCTGCATAGTAACCGTGCCTTTTCATTTTTACCTTCGATTGATCATTTATTTAGTAATTCAATAAATTAATCACTAGTACGACGATGAGGGCGTAATGAACAAAAGTATGGAAGATTTACGTACCCTAAACGGTGAGCAAAGCTGTCTGGAGTTTATCGTGCAACGATTGTACACGATCGATCGGAAAAACGAAATTCAATCATCGTGGAAAGGAACGTCGATAACTCGTCGTCGACTCCTTCAAATATCCGAGTATTTCATCGACCAGAAAAATAAAAGACAAGAAACGAAGAAGAAGACGAACCGTCGACTCGATGGTTTAATTGACGAATGCAAATGGAGGGATCGATTAAATGGATGGATGGATGGATGGATGGATGGCTTCGATAGGTTTTTCGAATCAGGGAACCCAAGACCCCTGCAGGAGGAATCGCGTCCAGATGATCGCGTCGTAAATTGTGACGGCAGCGACGATCACCGCGTGAGATGCAATTTGTTCGCGTTAATCGGTCATAATAAGTGGCGTGTCCAGGTGGTGCAGAGCCTTATGATAATGAAAAAGTGACGTCAGCAAGAACACGACTTCTTTGCGTTCGTGGGCGATTGATTCAAGGCGAAACGCTCCCCGTCCGATTGCTCCTGCGCGCCGTTCCCTCGAATGATTTGATCGTTCTGAAGAATCTGTCGGAAAATACGATCGTCGTTAAATCAAAGGCTCAAAAAACGTGAGCGGGAAGCGCGAGTCGCGTTTTTTTTTTTAGAAAATCGTTATACCTTGTTGACGAGAAATCGCGCAGCCTCTTCGATGTTGATGTTTTCCTTGGCGGATGTCTCGAACCATCCGGAGAAATTTTTCTCCTTGCAATACTCGTCCATCTTGTTCGGGGAATTGACCAGTCCCTCTTTTTGCTGGTCGCATTTGTTGGCGAGGAGAACGCAGGGTATGGCGGATCCGTCGGGAAGTTGCACCTTCGAGTCGAGATCCTGTTTCCATTTTACCACCGCGTCGAGAGTCGGGCTCCTCGTTACGTCGAATACTATGAAAGCTCCCACGGCTTCCTTGTAGTAAACTCTCGTCATGTTTCCGAATCTTTCCTGACCTGGAAAATTCGAACAATCATACGAATGTTCCCGGAACTCGATCACCCGAAGCTTCTTCCGCGTTCCGGTCGATTTTTACGACCTCAATCGCGAAAGCTGATCGAAAAACATCCGAAGACTGTGAACTCCGCGTCGGAATTAAATCGGAAAATAAATGAAGCACGTTCGAAGTTTTTGAATGGAAAAAACTTTCATTCACAGTAACAGTCAGGCGATTCCTTTTATCGCCTTTGCGACGTGGGCAGATGAACTCTTGGCCACGGCGTATAATAATCCAGAGTTGCGCGTCAACATCGCATTGTCCGTTACATCCGAATGAAACAACTCCGTGCGAATTCTCGCGAGGATTTCGAATACAGAAATATCGAGACAAGAAAAATCGAGCGGAAGCGGCGTTTTCGGAAGTTGTTATAATTTTCGATTCACGTACCCGCGATGTCCCATAGCTGGAGTCTTATTATCGTATGGGGATCCCAGTTGAGAACCTTCAGGGCGAAGTCCACACCTATGGTGGCTCTGTAGTGTTGCGAGAAAAACTGATGAACGTATCTTTTTATTATCGACGTTTTTCCGGCCCCCAATTCACCGATAACAAGGATCTTGTAGAGGTGTTCTCGTTTCTCACCGACTCCCTGGGCCGGTCCGCTGTTCTGCGACGTCTGTAACACCGATAAGAAAAAATATCGATAAAATTACGAACGGAAAATGCGTCTTCGACCGGACAATTTTTGAAAACCTGATGAGAAATTCAAATTTTGCGAACGCTACACCGCAGGCTCGTTCGACGTCGAAAGTTCGAATATCGGGAAACGATTCTCGTTCGAATACAGTCGCGGTTTACCTTCCATCTGGAGAAATCCAGGGTGGCTAAATTCCGCCAAAAAGTGAGCTCCATCCTACGCCTGAGGTATACAAAAATATAACGAAAGAGTAAAAAGAGAAGACGGCACCACCGCACATCGAGCGAACTGACAAGCCAACTGAAAGAGATTTGAAACGAAGCGAGGGGCTCAGATAGCGAATATTAATATTGTAACAGCACGCCGTGTCTTCATTGGCTGTCCGCGGTGCAGCGACGGGCATTCTTCGCGTTGCCTTTGCTCTGTATTGTGGTCAAGTAACAGGGGGTTAAAGGAATGCAACCGTCGTCGCAGCGGCGGCGAGGTAACGTCTCGCGCTAATTCCGAGCCGAGGGATTTAATTTTCACGTATACACCTACCTACTCGGCTGTAAAACGCCGCGTATAATATTTCGGATTAGCGAATCTCTCATCGACGACAGATGACACCACGGATTCCGCGATTCAACCTGAACGAGAACACGTAACAACGGAGTCCTATGAGCGGTACGGTATTAACATTCGTACCGTTCGTTGACGCTCGTTATATTTGTGACCCCGGTCACGTGTTATCGGGGTATTGGGATTTATTTGAACAGTTGTTACTCGCTTCTGTGTGCCGAGTGACTTAAGCATATTGTTATTGCTACTGATGGGTCTATTTTGAGAAAACGGGAATTTCTGAGGCTCTTCGAAATTGTCGACCGCTGAAAGCGAACGTGCGTTGCAAAATTACTCGTGCTTTATTTTGTTTTCATCGATATCGTTCGCATAGCGAAAACAACCGAGGTCACAGACTCGCCAATGAATTCGCGAATCGAGAGAAATGAAGAATAACGATTCGAAGTGAAATTTAACGGAGTCTGTCGATAAAATGGCATTTTTTCCCGATGGACAACTCATGGTCGTTCACCCTAGGCTCTTAGGTGAACACTGCGACGATCCAGGGCTTGTCTGCCAGATAAGATTAACTAATCCCCTCCGACTAGATTCGAGAATGTATCGCAACATCCATACGTATAATACGACGATAAGAAAATATCTCCTGCTCTTTTTTTTACCTCGCCAATAAGAAATCACTCGACGACGACGCCGTATACGGTATACGCGGTGGTCGGCCGCTAAGAGTTGCGAAAATTTTTACGACTCTTAATTTTTCTCCTCCCAGCGGAAACATTTCCATTAGAAATTCCGTTCGGGAATCGATACGCTGTCTCAAGTAGAACAGAACAAATCACACTTGAAGCTTTCGAGTCAATTTCATCCCCCGAAGTGTTGGTTTTTTTTTTTTTCTCTCTCGTCTCGTCGAATCCGCGTGACGAACCTTCGCTGCTTCGGTCGGGTAAAAATAACTTAAGCTCCTCTATTTTCTTTTTTTCCATATCCGATATCAAGTTCACCAACGGTTTTGCCTAAAAAACCGACTAGATCGATCTACGCGCTCAGATCGTAAGGATTCACATCGTGACCTATTAGCCGGTGGACACCAGACGACGTGACCACCGTGCCGGTATTTTTACGAGACGCACCTAAGACCGCATTTCGTTACGCGGCGCGGTGCGGCTCCCGCCAGTTGCGTATCGGACGCACCGCACGAGATTTTCTTTCCTTACTTTTTCCTCTCCTTTTATTTTTAGTTTCTATTTTTATTTTTTCATTTTTTTTTTTGTCTCCTAGCTCCTCAGTCCCTCTACCTTATGCGCGGAGGAGGAATATGAAGGAGCGTGCGGGCGAGCGATGGAGAGCGACTCCCGTACGTCACCCTTGCACGGGCTGCACGTAGGGTGAAACTTGAAACCCGCTTGAATAGAAGCTGGTTGTGCTCGACGGCCGCAGCTCAAACCACAGAAAGTTGCTATTGATCTGTGTCACCAAAGTCTACACGTGGAAACCCCGGGTATACCGCCGTACAACGTACATGCATGAGATTTATGCGATTAGCGAGAGGAGAGAAAAGAAAAAGGAAAAAAAAAAAAAAAAAAAACTTTTTCCCGTCACAGCAGAAAGTTTTATTTGTCAATAGAACGCGCGTGCGGTGGCGGATGAAAAAATAGCGGAACGCGTCAACTATACGTTGCGCAATTCTTCGCGGGATCAGGCGGTGTCATCGATTCGTGTCGTACGCGTTCCGTGGATTCGCTTTACGTGTGAAAATTACGCTAATCCGGTTCCCTTGTACACGAAGCCTCGTTGGGGACGGTTGGGTTACGTTGACCCTCGGGAATCACTGGAAGGTACGCGTGCGAAGGCCGGTTCTTTCCCATCTACAAAGTTTTCGTCGAACGTTGGGGGAAAAAATAATTCGCTCTGTAAGATCGTGGGCGAGACTCGCAGGGTCCACCCCGAGATCCGGGTTCAGGGTAGCCGGATACGAAGAACGAAAAAAAAAAAAAAGAATCGACAAAATTTCTTTATTAATCATCTCACCGCGCTCTCCTGACTGGTGGATCGCGATTTATCCATAACGTCGGCGATGCTCGGTGTGCCGGTCATCGCTCTGAAGTTAGCCAACGCGGCGATTTGCTGCTGGTCGAAATTCTCCGTACTTCTGTCCTCGTCGATTCCCTGGAGGTAGCCGAGTCCCGTGTCCTCGTCGAAGGTACCTTCGAAGGTCGAGAAAGTGTCGAATTTTCTAACGCTGATGTGCCTGGCGGGTCGTCTCGGGGTCGGGACGGCGTCCTTGGCACCCGGTGCTTTCGACCCCTTCGTCTGATCCCCGACTCTGGAGGGCACCACGGTGTCCACCGAAGAGTCCTCGGAGGTTTCCGGTCTCCGGCGTTGAAATACCGCCCGCTTTTCCTCCAGCAGTGACAACTTCCGGCGTAATTCCAACGGCGGTGTTTTCGAGGATGACGGTACCGCGGACTCGGAGTCCGATTTAACCGTCAATTTGCCACGACGGATTTCGCTCGCAGCGAAATTATCCGCTGACGAACTCTCCGGCCATTTCGACAGGGCGTAAGGTAGCGTGGAGACCGCACGGTGAACCCGCTCGGGGTAGGAGTCGACCGTTTGCGTTGGTTTTTCGGCACTCTGCGTTTCCGCTGCGAAACAGGTATATATCGACCCCGAGTATAATTTTCGATTCGCCGTGACGCGCTCGGATTTTTTTTTTTTAGAGATTCGCGCTTTTCTCGAGTCGCGTTCACGTCTCGACGAAACGCGTCGGTGTTATTTAGCCCTCTCGAATCGAGATCCGGAGTCGTTCCTCGCGGATCTTTGGCTCGGCGACGCGTACCTTAATATACGGCTAGGGGAAAGTCTGCGGTACGACCGGACGGTGGGCGTCGGTACCGGACATCGCGTATTTCCGGGTTGCGGTCGGAGCGATGGATGAACTTCGAATCGATATACTAAACAAATTGTTGGTTTTAATCAACGTACCTATATTGTCCGTCACGTCCGTCTCTGATGGCTTCGAAGATATTTATTACACCCGAGTCTTTGAAAAAAAAACAAATTTCATCGTCGAGATCCAATTTTTCACTTCGAAAAAAACGTCTGTTTCCCGTCAAGATTCATCGGGCTTACCAACAGGAATAATATTTTCATCGATGTCGTATATAAATCCGGTCATCCATCGAGAATATCGAATATCCGGTACCGCGTGGGACTTTCCCCCGGAACTAGAGTATCCGAAAGCAACGCGGGAATCGAGTAGCGAAAACCAACGGAGTGCGAAAATTCACTTGTGAAAAAAAAAAAGAAAAAAAAAAAAACCAGAGACGAAATATACGAAGGGATGTTTTGGCTCACCATAAATTTTCGTCAACTTTTCTGGATTGGGAATACTTCTAATGGTCAGAGAGGGTGACCTGCGCTGCACTACGGTCACGGTGGTCACAGGTTTCTCGAGGCTATCGAGCCTCGTGGAGCGCGTCTGATTCTCCGATCTCCGTTCTCCCTTCTCCCGTTGCAGGTGCCCCTCGGCCGGGAGCCTTTCCCTTTTCGTATTTTCTTTTTCCACCTGCTCGCCGACCCCCTTGCAACGCCGCGTGGCGACGCCCAGTTTACAGGGGCTGTCCGATTGGCTCTGGGACTCCTGGGACGATTGGCTCTGCGAACGACTTCTGTCCCCACCTTCCGGTGTACGTCTGGTTTCCTGCGACGAATTACCCGACGACTTGAACTTGTTCAAGCTCAACTTTCGCACCAGCGAACTCGACTTCTTCTTGTCCAGCTTCTTCGACTTTTCCGATCTCCCGCGCGACTCACCCCCTGCGGAGTTTCGCGTCAGCCAAACAGAGTTCTCATCGCTCTCCGCAACGCCTACCACCGTCGAAATCGAATCACTAATTTCGCCGGGCGATCCTTTCGATTTCGCGTATCGTCGCGCTGCGATGACGATGAAAAAATGATCGAAAGCTTCGAGATCGCGAGATGGATTTATTTGGCGCAAAATGTGACGTTCAACGATCACGGAGAACGGGAAAATTAGTGATCCGATTCGGACGGCGATTTTTCGGAAGTCGACCGAATGGGAATGGGAGTGAAAAAACAAAAAAAAAAGAAAAAGAAAGAAAAGTAATCAAAAGTGTCATCGGACGGGCGATGACGTCGTCAACCTTTGGTGGCGTCTTCGCAACGGTTGTCCGTAGGCTCTTGGAGCGTCGGTCCGTCCGGATCACCTCTGACGTTGATCGTGTCCGCCGGCGATTTTTTCTTCATTTTAAAAATTCCTCCCTCTTTGCGGAAACTGTGTTTCAGCGCGCCGAAGCGACCGCGTTTCTTCTCGTCCTTTGTACCGGCGATGTTCTCCAGACTGGAGGTACTGCCCTCGACCGCGGCAACGACCGAACCCTCCGACGGTGTTTTTATCTCGCGTTCCAACCGGTCGAAATCGTCATCCGCCAATTGCGGCATAGACCGTTCCGAACTGTCCGTCGTCGTTTCCGCACCCTGGTGCGTATCGTTGGCGTTCTTGCCGCGATCCATGCCGCGGTGTAAACTGTCACCCGCCGTTCGACGCTGTACAACGGCCGTTGTACTTCAATTTGTCCAATTTGGCTTCGGCCGGCGCGGGAAACCTTAGGAACGCCCGAAGTGGTCGATGATGTCTGTCGTCGACCGGAGTCGACGCTTCGACGGCTAATGGAAGTTCGAGAATCGTCGCGTTCACCCGGCAGATGATCCGAGTCAACCGATATATAATATACGCGCGAATCGGTGTCCGGAAACAAAGAGATTTTTCTCTCCCCCGGATCGCTCCGTCTACTCACGTCGCACGGGGGCGGATATACGGTTGACGCGAAAAATTCATTGCCGTGTTCGGTTTTTTTTCCATCTGCGGAGACCCCGCGGCGTGTTTTTTCCGCCGACTTGTTGATATCGCTCGTATAAGCGTAAACGCGATAAATCGAATCGCGGGAATGGAAAAGTTACAACAATTGAGGAGAGGAAAAAAGAACGGCGGATCCGCGATTTCTTTTCGCTCCGGTTCGCCTCCCTGTTGTACCGTAAGCGTTCTACCGCGTCTTTTTTTTTTTTTTTTTTGTTTTTTTTTCGTTACGTCGCTGCAACCGCATACAGGCGATCGCAAATAATAAAATCTGCGGAGAACTGCTAGGCTATAATTCACGCAGACACCGGCACGGAACTATCAGACTCTTGTCGATCACTAAACGAGTTGATAGAAAAATGTTGGCCAAGGGTCCGACGGGCGGGGATTACTTCCCACTCCGCGGCAACCGAACAACGTCGCAGGTACGCACACCTGGTTAATGAGAACGCGATGCGTTCGAGTACCTTCACTTTTTTGCCCCACCCTTTTTCCTCCCTTGTGTCGCTCCTTTTTTTCCCCCCCATACTGCGATTCGCACGGCGCGACACTCGTCGCGTATACATATATCGTACGGAGGCGTGTGTGAAAATCGTCACGATTAATTCCACGGATTTGGGAAAAACTGACGATAGTCGTAGTCGATAATTTTCCGCCGCACTTCTGGTCGAGGACGCAAGATGTGGAAAATTTTTCGAACGCAGGCGCGGCCAAGGGACGAGAGAAGAACAAACAACGATACCGCGAGAAGTACATCAGCGATCGGAATTTGATGCCCGATGACCAAAGGTGTTTTCCTGTAGCTTAATACGCACGCGAAGTAGCATGAGAGTCAAGTCGGTGCAACTCGATCCCGTTGCGACGGAGATTAGCCCTTGTTTGTCGGCCACCGTTCGCCGATATTATCGTACCGTACCTTCGAGGTATGCCGAAGAAAAGCGCAATAAAGGCGAAGTTCATCGGGGTTCGAAATTTCGCGACGCGATTCGGTTTTGCCCAGATAGTAGATAATACGTCGAGTCGCATACGTTAGCGAGCGATTACAATGAGCGGTGCGATGAACTGTGACCTTGAAAATCGTTGCAGATAAACGTGCACTTTATGTTGCGCTTCTTAATTTCGACTTATCGGTATACAACAAGCGGTTACGAACTTCGTTAATTAATTTCATCATTAATGTAGAGTCGCGCTACCGAGCTGCAGTCTCATTTTCGACAATCACAATCGCGTATCATGCGCGTCGATTTTTTTTTTCTCATTTCTTAAATACGACGAGATCGTCAAACCGAACCGATTGAACAGCTGCGACGTTCAAGATGCGAGGGACTGTATGTAACGAGTCGGGGTGTGCAGATGCCGGAAAACGATGTACAGAGATTTATTGGACAGTCGCTCCCGATAAAATCATCGAGTGTAGATCCGGCGCACGTTTGCGTCATCGAAACGTTGTTACAATATCTCATTATTGGATGTCGTAAACTGTAACAATTCGTCTGTAGATTTCGCCCCGATTCCTCCAAAATAAATCACGCTCAAAGTCCGCCATTTTGGAACATCCAAATTCAATCGCTCGAGTCTTTAAATAACCAGCGACAGAAAAAGCCTGAAACGAAGAACTTTGTGCCCGATCATCGGATCGAGTCTTCCGTCTCCGTCGTTTTGGTTTTTTCAAAATTTCCACCTCAGCTCGAAAATCAACTGTCCCAAAATTTGAGCGCATCGTACGCTCCGCTCGCTTCCGTGCATACCGCCGAGCTTAACGGACGGAACGACACGCTTCACATAATGCGAGTGTTCGTCGAAACGCTGCACCCTCCGGTCCGCTTATTAAAATTTCAAAGATCGAACGCTACCGGACGTGGCCGTAACGACGTCTGCTTATCGAGCGCCAAAAAAAAGATTATCGTACGGCCAGGAATTCCGAAAAGATTCGGAACATTCGACGTAATGATCAGGGCCCTGCACTCGAATCTGCTTGTTTAACTTCAGGGACTCGACGGACGGGCCTTTCCGGTGGGTAAATTTTGTGGAAAATGAGAGCCTCGCTTCCTTCGAGCGAGCGCGGCTTATGTTTCCACCCCGTATACCGTCGCAGATCGAATGACGGTCGAGGGGGACGGGGGGCGGGGGGCGGGGGGTGCACCTCTAAGTCATCTCGTCGAGCGTTGATCCACGGGTCGAAAAACCTCGCGTGTACGTTACACAAAATTCGTACGATGTATAAAACTGGGGGGGGGGGGGGGGAAATTTAAGGATGCGAATCGTATGATGACGTAACGATGAATTTGTATATCGTACGCCTCGTTGAGCGTTAAGTCGGCGTCAAAATATTTAGACTTTTGATTTGCGCAATCGATGGACGCGCGTCGCGTATTATGTCATCTTGTAGCACTTCGAAGGACGCGCTGTGCCAAATCTTCACAGCTTGACACAGTTTCAAAATTTCGAGCTTTCGAGCATCATTACCCTAATACGTGAACAACGCGCCGCCACAGCTAACGAGATTAGAAATTCGAGATCAAACTCCTAATCTTTCGGGTCCGCCTCCCACGTTACTTAGAGTACATGAATTTTCATTTTTGTTTTTTCTTCTTTCGTTTCGCAATTCTGCTCGCTGAGAATTTAGCGGCGTCAGATTTTCGACGTTGGCATGTTTTGAAATTCGAATGATTTGCGCAAAGTTTCGAACAATTCAGAGATTCGCATGTGTGTGCATAATCTACCGTAAAAGTACCCGATGACCCGCTACCTACCTTCCTGAGACTCCTGGCGTCTTCCTGTTTGCTGTTTTCGCTGAAGTTCATATTGAGGTCGAGGTAAAGGTGATTATTGTTGATGAGTTGCGGGGGTGGTTCCATGGGCGGAGGATTCGCTTCTTTTTTATGCCGAAGTCTTCGTTCGGTGCGTTCTTGTCTGGTGCGTAAGACCAGCATGACATTTCGATCGAGCATCCCCTCAATTTTTGTCGATTGTGACGAACTCGGTAACTTGGAATTTCTGAATACCCGCACTTTCTTAGGCACAATACGAATACGACAATGACAATACTTGACGAGTAAAATGTTCAATACTATCGCGGTATGTGTCAGACGCAGTTTCTTTTCTCCACGTGTCGATGAGACCGGAATTTTCTCAAACTGTCATCCGTAGATTTCGATCGACACTCCTCCCTAGCCGGAGCACAAATTTCTGAGCGGTATTGAAAACAGGTCTTTGAATTCCATTTCACGAGGGCTTCGCGAATGATATTTTTCAGCCGATCGTCGAGCGTCTCGTTGGGGCTGCACAGAGTGAATCGTTCGCGTCAACGGATATTGAAAACATAATTCTGTATCCGATCGTCAGCTCGACATTATCGACGTTCAAGTTCAAACGATTAGAGAAAATCTCGGATCTTTCGGCGTCGCGTAATAAAATGACCGCGGCGATCGAATAACTCCCGATATAAATATATCTGCTAAGCACAATTTCTCGTCGTCGTCGTCGTCGTCGTCTCGTTGCGCGATTCGCACGTTCCTTTCGTTTATCTATTTATCTCGTTTCTGTATGTTTCGTATATATTTATAAATTTATTTTAATGAGGCGTGATTTGAGGACACGAAATTCTCACAGAATCTGGCGGAATGTGGATTGACGGTGCAAAGTCCCCGTATATGTATTGGCCGTCCGTCCGCGTTATCTGGGCTCCGTTATCGCCGTGGAAAAAGTCAGGCGCCAGCCGAGCGCCCGCTTCTCTTCCCCTTACGGCCCTGCGCTGCACGCCCGGTACCACCATCGGGAATCGAGAATCAAAAATTTAGCCATCGTAGCGAATCGACGAGGGATCCGCGATCCCGCTTCGCGAGTACGTTCGTCGTTCCGTTCAGTAGGGATTCATCGATGAAAAAATTTCGCGCGCGCGCGTGATCGCCCGTTCGTTTCGGCGACTCGTCGCTGATTTCGATCCGTCGATAAAAAACGTGCGTCTTCGTTACGCGTTGCGCACATTTTTCGAAATGTGAGAGAAAAAAAAAAAAAAAAAAAAGAAAAAGGTTCTATTTGACATTGGGGCAGACGAAATTTGTCCAAATTATCGCGGCGGCGATTACCTCGATAACCCCAAACGGGAGCCGCTAAACTGGCAAACAAATTACACCGAGTTAGCAATTTCGATAGAGCCGCACGATCGCCATCGTCGTCCGGATAAATGAACGATCGAAGAACGCTGTGCGTAGGTCGGGAGGAACCGGCCGAACACCGTCACGCGTCGCATCGCGAGGGGTTGCGTTTCCATTCCCCCGATAGGCCCGTGATAAAGAGTCAGGACGCAGGTCGGACACGGCGACCCCGGGGCCAACGCGGTTATACCTCCTTCCAAATCGTGGAAGGTATAAAATGAAGGAGGAGGTTTTCATACGGCGGCGGCAACGGAGCAGCGTCTGAGCGAAGGTGACAAGTACGCGACAACTGGGTGTAATCGGATAATATCGAGGAGGCGAGATACCCCGAGTTCGATGAGTCTGTAATTTCATCTGACTTTCGCCAAAATGACATGGCACGGACGCCGAGTCTGATTTATATCGTTGTAACGCGTCCTCGAAGGGCCCCCCGATTAATTTCCCTTCCCCGATCACGCGAACCAACAACGAAATCCCTAGCTCGAATGGACGGACGCTCGAACGGTCCGGTCGACGGCAACGCGGAACGGAACGATTGACGTTGACCCGGAACACGCGGGGCGCAACACATGAGACCGACGTGTCCTTGTGACTGGCTACGAAAATTCCGACTCGGATTCGGTAACGAAACCGAATATCGGATCTCGATATCGTTACGTAACTGTCAAAGAAAATCTGACGGATTGTTTTCGTTCGAATTGGGTTATAATATTATTAAATAAAAATCAACGCGCCGTACGATGTTAACGTTTTTTGACGACATTGTTTACTCCGGCATTATTTGGAGCAGAAAGTTTAATTAGATACACATTTCCGTCGGACTCCGTCGGACTTACGTCAGACAAAGCTCCGCGGGCCGGCTCGCGGCGTCGCTACGTAAGCGTTAATAATTCGCGACAATTTCGTCCGATCCCAGGTGACTGATTAGCGAAATGTTCTTCAGAAGTGACGCGCTCCAGAGACACAACGTTTCCCAAATAACGAACTTTGCGATAATCGAATGACGCGCGAGCCGCAACGATTTGCAAGCGCATCGGAAAAAATTGAGAGTAATAATATATATACAGCGAACTATTCCCAGGCGGGTAAAATTCTGACTTTAACACCGTTACGTAAATTATAAGTGTACGGTACATATACATAACGAGTAAACGAAAAGCGCTGCATCTCTGCACCAGATAAAAAATCAGCGATTGCGGAATCGGAGGAACTTGTAGATGCGGAGTGCGCATCGGTGAATAATCTGTAGGTATATATATAGAAATCCACTTTATAATCGTACACGGTCCGAAGGTCAAGACCATAAATTTGTCACTCTGTAATTGGTATAATTAGTACGAAGAAGCTGGTAATTTGATCGATCTAATCACCGGCCGCAACGTCTACTCGGCCAGAGACGTGATATTGTCGCATTTTGAATCTGCGCGAGATTTTTCAGACTCCCTGTCACCCTGTCGAATAAAAATTACCGCCAAGTTGGCTCTCGTTTCGACAACAATTCAATGTCAATTCCACAGTTATCGGTCAACCTCGAACTGATCGACGGTCGAGGCAATTCTATCGTAGTAAAATCATCGTCAAGTAAAACGTAGAAACTCAAATTTCATTTCTGTCATCACGAATAACTAATTACCGATTGATTATTTGAGTGAAGCAATCGTATTCGAATTCAAATCTCATGTGTCTCATCCCTCGCAAGAGTGTCTTTCAGGTAAACGCGAGTATATTTTCCCACAGGTGCGTGTCCGCCGTCGATATTGTAAATAAAAATTATTGGAATGCACACGGCGCCATAATCAATTGATACGATTGTAACGTCTGCTCCTCGAGTATATCGTATATTTATACGAATATATTATTATAATTCAAAACACAGATATTGTACGTATTCACTTATAGTTTTCAAGCGTTCGAATCGAGAATACTCGATTGCATACTCCATTTTCTGCTGTAATAATTCAGACGGTATATCTAATCGCTCGTTATAAACGTATTAAAAATTTATAACTCGATTTTTAATTCAATTTATTTATTATTGCAAAACAATTAAAGAGGACTCTTCGTACGTGGATATTATAACGCGTATCGCAATTCGTTTCAAATTACGCTTGTCATCTCCTCATGTACCGTTTATTTATTTAACTTTTGATTAACTTTCTTTTTTTTTTCGCTTCAATTCTAATCGTTTTCGACGAATAAAATAATCAAGAATCGCCCTATGTATACACTCCTGCGCGAATATATTATGGAAACATCATGGGAATTGATCAGCCATTTTCGTAATAACGATGCCGTTCGATGAGGCCAAACGAAGCAATTCAATCGAGCGATAAAATATATCTTGGGTGATATTTTTGAATGAAATCAAAAAAAAATGGCGAACCGATGTTAGGAAGGAGATGATATGCGGAGTAAGTATACACAAATACAGGGCGGCTCTCCCTATCGGATGAAATTATTGAGGGAATCTAGGTCAGTCGCGATTGGCGAAAGACGTTGAAGAGCAAACCGTCAAAATTCATACATCAATACGTTCGTATCATACCTCACAAATGGAGAGAAGAAAAAAGTAGGAAACTAACAAACATGTCAAAACCGAACAAGACGTTTCGCAATTGTGGACAAATTGTGTAAAGGTCGTACCACGGCAAATCGACTCGGTTTTGACCCTCGCCGTTTTCAATATTCTCTTCACTCGAAAATTCTTCGAAACTCGAAAGATGCGTAGAAAATGGCGGCTCGATTTGCCGCCGAATGATCCATACGTACGATATGTTTGGATATGCAGCGTACGTAATTTGAGTGAAAAAAAAGATGGGACATGATTCGGGGGGTCAAGTTCTCTAAACATAACTTGTAAATTATGATAAAACGGAAAATTAAACTCTCGTTAATTTCTAGTATCGCATTTTGTCAAACTTCTTATCTCCAAATTACTCCGAGCGTCGTACGTACGTATCGCTCGTATAATAATTGAAGCGTCAACCCGCGAGTTGACTGGACCTCCGCCGGGTGACCCTTTATTTTATTTTTTTTTCATTCCGCTGACAATTAGCAACGCACAAACTCGCCACTCGGCACAACTCTACAGAACCTGAGCTGCTGAAACCCCCGATTTCGACGGACTCCGCGAGGAGATTCTGTTTTTGTCGTTCGTTATCCTCCACGGGACAATTTCGTATCGTTAGCTCGATTTCTTCGTATCTCCACCGGGTGTACCGGATAACGCGAGCGTCTCTCGCTAGAGAGAACGAACCGTTCATAATGAGAAACTGAACCTGCATTATCTCCATTTGTCAGATACGTGACAATAACTCTCGTAATAATTTATTACCGCGATCGACGTTCCCTATATAAATTCGATTACGACGCGGTCGTTGACATCACGAACTTTTGACCTATGTGACTCAAATTGCTGTATCTAATTTGATTCGCTAATTACATCTACAAACAACGTGAACGCCGCTATCGAGTGATTTTTTTTGTCCCGCGATCGAAATCGAATCTACGACCGTAGATGTCATCGCCGTAACGAAAGTAACGAAATTTGACGAGGACTCGGCTTACGGAGGATCGGCGGTCGTGCCGTCCACGCACGTCGGCAACATTTTCTTTCTAATCTCGTTGAAATTTAGCGTCGCACACACTTGTAGTCCATCTTATCGATTGTCTGCGAATCGCGACACGTGCCAAGTTCACTGGCAATCGGATGACCGATTTCACGACGCCTCCGAATATGATAGGCGAGTCCCCGACTCTCACGCTATACCTGCACCGAGTTTGCGAACGATTGTTGACGGTGAAAAAGCAACGCTATTCTCATAAACGAATTGGGTAATAAAGGAAGGAAAGTGTAACGCGCACGTACAACGGAACGGGCTCTTGCGTAATTTTATAGGGTCACCTGGTCGGTCACTCTGGTCATTTGAACTCTTACGAAATAATATGTAACGACCAACGCGTTTAGTTTGGTAACGTGCGAGTCGAATACACCGGGTGTTTGATATAAAAAAAGACGGAAAAAAAGAAAAAAGTCTCAGAGTCCCGATCGTACGAAATATTGAGAAAATTTGAAACGCCAACGGACGGAAGTGGAGCACGCGTCGGTCTATAACATTTCTCGGTTTATTCGTGTACCTTTTTTTTTTTTTTTTTTCGGAGATCAATTCGAGTAGTGCTTCACTTCCGGAGTAATATCCGATATCACGATGACGCATACGCGAAGCCCGTTTCAGATAAGAACAGGGACTTTGGACGATGTATAAACCGGAAGACTTACACTTAAAATTCTCAGACGTTTTTTCGTTCGTTCCCGAATATCGCGTGGTATCCCCCTGCACCCGATTCCGTTCGAATGCGTAATATCGCACCTCTCCGAGATGCAATCCAACCCCGTGAACGTAAATTTCGCCGATTTGTGACAGAGAAATAATTCCTATCAATCGCGCATTGTTGGCTTTTTTTTTCGAAAACACTTCAGACTGTATTCCCAAAACGAACGAACGCTATCAAACCCGAAAGCGATACCTTGTACAGCTCGGGCGAATATCGGAATTATACGAGAAATTAAAAAAGGAAATTAAAATAATATCAAATATGTAATATCTAATCTCCGTTGCACATATAATTATCGTCTACGATGTGCACCCTGCGAATCGTCGTGCGAAGTATTTGCAGAATATGCAGCAACGGTCGATACCGAAGATCGAGGCGGAGATTCAAATGAGAAATCCTTCGGTGTATAACGAGAGCTGTAACGTATCAATAGCCGATTGAGAAAACATTTCAGGACAAACAACTTTCGTATTCATGTGACGTATATAGGTATACATACAGGTATGGCGCGTATATGAACGGCGACAAAATGACTCACTTGTATAAATAATGAGGAGATACATAATTCGATTCTTTAATTCTTTCGATTCGTTCGACACCTGTATATTTCGCGAGTATTCCGGAGAACGATGTCGAAGCGTTCTCCGAAGTTCCCATATCAATCACATTTTCGGCTCTTTCGATTACACCTCCTCGTTCGATCCTCCAGGTGACATTCACCAAATCGACTCAGGGGTCAATGCGGTCAACGTGCGTGAATCCGATAGGGACCAAAAAATCGTCGAACATACTCTGGACATCGCTGCAGAATTTTAGGCGAAAGTTTGGATACGTGAGTCATAGAATTGTAATTTTTTTATTCGCGAATTCATAAATCGGCCATCTTTGACGGAATCGACGAAGAAGAATCAATCGGTAAGTACCCACGTAGCGTACGATCTACCGAATATTTTTCAAATCGTTTTCATGTTTTTTCACTGTTCGGCCATTGCTGTATTTGCAGATATTGATACGATGATCATAGACACGATTTCGCAGACAACCCAGTGGCACATGACGCTAATAAAGTACAGATAACACTCGTCACGTGAGTAAATTTAACGATCAGATCTTACAACCTTTACTCGCATTTTACGTAACGAGTCAACAATCGTATCTCACGTAGGCGATCGTCGTGGCGCCTTTGGTTTTTCATTTAAAATTCACCAAGATCTCGAGCCGATCGTGAATAACTGAGAACAAATCGATAACTCCTTTGCAATGTCGATTATTTGCAGGAAAAATTAGGGCGTACAGACGATCGGTATCATCGTGGTGTTAATTTGAAAATATTATCGGAGTGCGTGAGGAAAACAACACGCAGTATCTGTCGTAGTCTCGGTTACCTGATGTATTTGCAATAAAACAAATGTCACGATCGGCAATTCGTCATTCAAAGAAGACAACTGTAGTCTGTGACGTGTACGGTATTTCAGTGGCGATGTGAGTATGTTTTCTCACGATTAGATAAGACGCAGCGAGCTGGTATTATCTACACACCTTCGCACGTATATACGAATAACAGATATTTCTGGAATATAACTGTTTCTTTTTTTTTTTCTTTTCCTCATTGACAGACGCCAGGCCACCGGTAAAAAGAAAGTTCAAGAAATGACTAGAGCGAACGTGGTGTACGAATGTTTGAAAATTTAAATGTCCACCATTAGACGATCTTCGCTTGTTTCTACCGGGCGCCCGATTGTTGAGAACCTCTCCGCCGTAGTCTGCTAGACTTTCAAAAGCAGCGCGGCAATCGACGGGGCGCCGTTTGATGCGGACAATATAATAAAATGAATAACCATCGATAACGGGGGCGTATATTACTCACCATTTGTTGACAATCTGGGGAATTGTAACAGCCTTTATCCTCCGAACTCCGCAGAAAATCCGCCTCGTATTGCAGCTTTTTAGTCACAGAAGAACGCGAGTGTCTCACAGTCGATCTCACTACAGCTGAGCCCATTCGGCCATCTTGTTTTATAAGCTACATATATACTAAAAGCAGATACACTCGAGGAGATATGATATGCTACGTAAGACACGATTACGCATTCTCAGCCCTTACTCTACGATCAACTGGCTTGCGCAACGCGCGCTTATTCTAGTTTAATATTTTACCGCAACAATCGAATTCCGGCGGCACATTCGCCGTATTCGAAATTTCGAACCGATGAAGCGTCTTCAATTGTTTCAAAATGGCACCTTGAAACAATTGGCGTCCCAATGGCGCGAAACTGCATCAGCTTCGCATCGTTGACGGGATATTTTACGACGCGATTAAGCGAAGCCGTAACAACGTATGAACAGGTCTATTTGTTCGATGATAACGTCGGCAGGATGCAGATGTTATCCGGGACAAGATTAAACTTCGTGAGCGTTTCGAGCAGACACGAGAATTCTTGCAGAAAAATGATAACAAGTTGCGCAATCTTCTTTCTCTTCGATCCGAAATGTGATCCTTAGGAACGAAAGAGATCATTCGAGACAAACGAAAGATTGCGCGCTGCCTGCAATAGGTCTTTGCGGAGAAATCTGAGTAGAGCACACACGATACAATCCATTATTATGCACTTTACGATTGACTAGACCGAAACGTTTCGTAACGTCTGTGCATGCGATGCATGTGCTGGTTCGCCGGTGTTCTCATGAGACGTTCTTGCCCATGGAGTCCCCCCCCCCCCCTTGTGTAGTGACACCCATACGTATATCCGTTTTCATAGTGTTTAATCTGGAGCATATTGTGTTTGTAACTTTCTAAACTCCATCTGACACTTGCCTCAGTGCGAACGGAGTCTCACCAGCTTCGGTATTCCCTGAGACAACAATCTTCTTGACCAGATCGATCACCATCAAAAAACCAAATTCTTCGAGCAGCTCCAGATAGGATCGAAGAATATTGCATTTCATTTATGGTTTTGACTCGACCGAGTGGAACAAACAAATGTTTCGCTCGTTTGACGAATCGACGTTACGTATAGCCTGTAGGATTTGAAAAGTATGATGAAATTATGGATGGATTGTTCGACGTTAGCCCTAACGATTCGATGAACGGGGTTTGGTGATCCAGTGATAAAAAATAAACGGGGACAGTTGGTTTTTTTTTTTCTTTTCTGTTGTCTTTTTTGCGTTTCCCATGGTTTATTTTTAACTACAGCTCCTTGTTACAGGTTGACCAAGAATTTAGTCTAATTAGCAGAGATACAGTATTAGTTGGTTCCTTAAAATATATATTCTACGCTTGTGCAGGACACTACATTAAGTTCACAACATAATACTTGATCAATAAATTTTCATCAGACGTGCTGCTCGTATCAATTACTTGCGTTCGGAAGTTGTGACGGCACGTTAATGTGTTTGACATACGTGTACGCACATATTATACATATAACTACAAATAAAACGTACAACTAATTATTACTCGAAGTATTACGAATGACACGCCTGCGCATCAGTTATTCGAAGAGATGAATGAAAATAAGAAGCGCGTTAGTAGCTGAAGAACAAAAAGAAAATCGACAGAATTCAAATGAAATAACAGAAAAAAAGGCAACACACATTTTCGAAATCAGGCGCTAAAGAGTCCTGAATTTTATAATGTGAAAATGGCAAAGCATGTTGATTGAGATGAGAGCTGCGAAGTTTGGATGAACTTATTATCGGCGAAAAAATACAAGGGAGAGGCGATCGGCGTGAGTTTAAATTGAAAAATTGTTTTTTAAAAAGATGCGAAAAACTTACGCAACGATAATTACAGCGATCATATTAAAATAGAGTATTTTCGGAACATTGTGACTTTTTTATTCTCACTTGATTTACTTAATAGTCTGCAATCACCAGTATGAAAAAAAAATAAAAGTCAGGCTCTCCGTGAGTTACAATAAAGTTATTGACATTCTTTCTACTCATGATCACGAAGTGAGAGAAAGTTAAATCAGTGACCTGAAATCTCAGCAGCAAAGTGGGTGGACCAAATTGTTCCCACATTAAATATGTAAAATTTGTTCTGTTAATTTCAGTGAGCGAGACTCTAAAAGCCTTGATTCCAATGACTAGCGACTAATTTGATCCAATGTAATATTATGTTATACTCTATAAATGTACCTGCAGTCTTACGGTGTCGTGATCATATCAGGGAATTGTTTTTTTTTTTTTTTTTTTTGTTCCACACCTAAATGGCGCTCAAAAATTATTCAATGAGCAAATAAACTGTTTGGACAGGGCAAAAATTCGAACATGAAAATTGAAGGTCCGCAACCTTCTGCAGTCTATACGAATAATGTGTACAGGGTAAGCAGCCATGGGTGAGCCACGATTATAAAAATAGGGGTGAGGACTTGGTCGTGTTTCGAGTTCCGTAGTTCAGACTTCATTTCGAACTAACAAGTTTTAGTGCGATTCGAAATCGGGAATGGATTCGGTCGAAATTTTTCATCCAGTCCGTCGCAACGATTACCTCAGTTTTTAACATGTTGAATCGCAACCACAGAAGCTGCGGGCGTTTCCTCCAGGGCGGCGGTTCTGAGACGCAGTAGTTTGTGGGAAACGTTCTCATAGGTGACGAATGTGATGACAGTCGCGGGCGTCACTCTGATAAGGTTCGGCCCTAAGCCCTTGTAAAAGCCACGCCAACCTTCACCCCTGTAACCACCAGCAATACTGTATTTTACTATCATTTTTCAATGAAAAATTCTCGCTCAGTATCCAATTTGTAACCACATCCAATTATTCATCTTACACGTCTAACGAGACGGACTCTAGGCCCCACGTACGATTCTTGACGCAAAACACGTTCCCGATAGTATTTTGATTCCCCCGATATTCAGATATGTAAAGACAAAATTGACGAACCAATTTCTTTTATATTTATCGCCGTCCCCCCCCCCCCCCCCCTCCCCCCCTTATGCTTTGAAAAACTATGACGAAAGTAACAAAATTACACAACATATCGGGATAATTTCACACATTGGAACGAGATTTAAAGGAATTTCAAGACTGCGGATTCCAAAATTATGTCTTCGGGATATTTATGACGAGCAAATCAGCGAAGGTAATCGCTATAGTGGTTCTGTGAGCTAATTTCAATAAATCGATCGAATGTTATTCGAACCAATAGAAGCGGTGTTCGTTTTATTTCAGTCGTTGGGCGAGATGATAAAATTGTATCAAAAATCGTACTGCTGGTGGTTTCGCTAGGAATCAACTACGCACTTACCGTTGATCAGTAACTTATCGTATGAAAGATAGTTTGTTAATTATTCAGAAGTACGGGAATCTTGCTTTCACTGCAATAATGGAACAGACAAAATGGTATCACATATTTTGTCGTAGATAAAAGATGGAAATGGTTGCAGTGAAATCCAAAATTCCCATATTCAACAAATGATTACCTTTGGTCGCCTAAAATCGAAATGAAAAAGATTTTCCTAAGGGTTTGATGTGATCTCTACATGAGATTCGTAGGATGCTAAATGCAAGGATGTTACAGATGATTTCTTTGTTAGAAATCAAAGTTGCACTTTTAACAACTTGAATTACGCAGCAAATCGAGAAAAATTTTCTTCACGGCTCAAATTGGATATTAGCAAAATATTGAGAGATCTATGAAAATTATAGATGTGAAAGCAATTTGTTATCGTTGCAATAAGTTGAATGATATTTTTCTATCCAGGCAAATTCCCCCGTCAGACGTGCAAGTATCGATGTTAGGGTGATGGTTTTATTGATCGTTAATAAGAATAAGATCGTCAAATATTGTAACAAAGCATTAAAATCAGTGAATTATAGTCATCTCATAATGAATCAGCCCAAAAATAATATCTTGTGATACACATATTCAATGAATATATTTTTTTCTTGTGAAATTAGTCTAGGGTTATTGTTAATATTAAATATAATCTATACGTAAGTTTACGCGTATCTCCGCTCTTCGAATTAAAAATAATATATAGTTATGAGAAGATGCTGCTGCTTTATAACTAACATAAATAAATTCATACTAATATGTACACGTGTGCAACAACGAATGTAAATTACTGTTACTTTTCGAGCAGCGTGTAATCGGTTTATTATATTTAATGTGGTTTCATGACTCACCTAATATTATTCATACGATTGGATACCTGATATCCACGAAAATACATCGAATAGGTACATTCAAGTTTTCATCTTCAGCCCCGATGAACGTCATATGCCTAACAATATTTGCCGTTACTTCCGTCACTGTGACACTAATCAACATTAGATTTTTTTGAAGTTTGTCTTCAAAAAATTTTCAACTCCTGCTAGTGAAGTTACCCTTACCATTGATTCGAAACATGAAACAAATGAGCTTGCACACTATGAGGACTAGCTGATGCCGATGATGTTCATAAATTAGCATCATTTAACGGTAGTCTCTTTCGGATTGGTGCGGTTTTTAAGAAATTTATTACAGTATTATATCTTGTTGAAAACAACTTCATAAAAAAACAGTGACCACTATTGCTGTAGAACTACTCAATGTATTGATTTTGAATTATCACAGCCATTAGATGTATCAATACTAGCTATCCGCTGTCAAGAGAAATTTCATATCCGTTGGTCTGTGTGTTAAATTCTTAGAATTTTGGAATTCGAATGTTTTTTCGTTCAGCTTGAGAGCCTTTTTAAAAAGCAACCAATTCCCCTCCAAAAGTAGCGTTATTTTCACACTGCCTGGTCTCGCCAGCACCTAGATAACCTTCTCTGTCCAGGTAGATAATCATTACTGTTACTAGTATAAATTAAAATGGGCGCAGCTAATCAATGCCATTTACTTTTCATAATATCAAACTCAATTGAATCATACACGCTAGTGCTCATTCAAAGTAACAGAATTTACAAAACTGTATTTTTAAAGTGATCCCAGCACTGTTATATTCACTAACATAAAATACACAACGAATTTTTCTCAGATCAAGAAGGACTCTACTGCTATTGTACCTTAAGCACCATTCCACGAACTCTGACGCTATCTAAAATAAAAGTTCCACATCAAAAAAGTGAAAAATTCAATTTGCCGACCGCTTCAATTGACGTGTTTGAGGAATCAAACGCTGCGGTTTGCAAAAACGGATTTTTTTTTTTTTTTTTTTTTGAAAGTGTAAAAAATAAAAAAAAAAAAGAAATAATTAGTCAAAAATTATTTTGACCAACGTCTTTCAGGTAATGAATAATACACATATTTTCTATTCAGATGCGTAACTCGGCGATCTATCGTTTTTTCCCCACACATAAAACAGAACCAAATGAATCAATACAACTGTCGCTATATCAATGTACACGTTATAGATCAACAAAGTGAATGAAATTTTTCTACCATACAACTATCTAACACCTGTGCTATTCTTGAATAAATTTCAGAAATCATTGATGATAAAAATTCCATCGAATACTGTGACGAACATAAGATTCATTAGTGACTCAGTGACACAGTATTCGTTGCCGAGCATCATTTAGGTTAATAGTGCCATATCAAGTTTACTATTTAACAACAGGCATATTACAAGTACATGGCATTGCGCAGATTTAAGTTTGGGCGCGCTTTCAATTGCGGATTAGAAGTTAAGGATCGCTATCTCGAAGTATATAATTGAAAACCAAATAAAATGTCAAAAGGGCGCTCAGTTCGTCACCGTGTTTGAACAGCAATGATCTAAATTTCTTAAAATTAAATGTGAATCCAAGTATCTACCAATAATGAAATTACGCGAATAATAGGATACAGAATATATCGTGGGCTTAGTTAGCAAATTTTTCGTAAATTAGCATAACAAGACAAATGTTTGGCAAAACATGTAAAAGGTAAGGAGTGAAACCCTTATAAAATCCCTTTGCTTTCTCTAACCTCCATGTTAGTTGAATGCAGTGCCATGTTCCCCTGTAGTCGTGATGATGATCCTGGAGACGAGCTCTAACTACTTGATACGGGTAAGTTGCCAGTGCAGCTAACAGTTTTGATAGTGCAGCAAAACAAATGTAATGTGCGGTGTCCTGCAAAGCAAAACAAATTGAAAAACATTATTATCAAGTTTTATAGCAAAAATATTTGAATATGTAAGTTGAATGATAGCAATGCTTTTGGTCGCGCTGTTTTTAATGTATGAATTCAAGTTTCACTTAGTCACAGCTAATGCTAATGAAAAAGGTCAGGGAAATACTATGACCGTAACAGGTTCCGCATCACATTTACAAATTAGCTTTACGTGTCAAATATGCTAATGAACAGGCAATCCTCTTTGGGTATTCACTCACCAGTTTCGTGTCAATAGGTACTAGTCTGTAGTTGTTGAAGCTATTTTTCATTTCCTCATATGTCATAAACTGGAGCGCACCATGTGAAACACCAAACATTCCAGGAACAAGACCCTATTTACAAAATTTATTTATCAATTAATATCAACGTGCCACTTCTAGTAGGTAAAATGCAGGTGCAGGTTCAGCAGTAACCTGATTGGAAAACTTGCCTTATAGAGTCCCCGGATTCCCTCGGTCCTGTAAATTTTTCTAAGGGCGTCGACCAAGCCCGAATACCTCTTGCTCTCTGCAAGATGTACATCGCTTGTATATTGGAGACAAAGTCGTGTCTTGACTACCCAGATCGGATTCGTTATCAACAGCGTCAAAATGCCTGCATTAGCAGCGGCGAGCATATGCTTTACTGGGCCAACAGGTTTCTTTGCATTACCACCTTGAATCCATGTCTTTATCGTGTTGTAACTGAAAATTATAATGTTTCTCGTATTTTATCCTCCAATGAAAGATATGGGTATCTTAAATCAAGGTATGAATATTTAATTTACCAATGATCAGTTGCACAGCACAATAAATGATTTGATTACACAATTTATTTTCACTATAAAAACAAGCTAAACACCATACATCTGTATGAGGATTTGTCACACTTATTACTTGAAAACAATACATGACTTGATCAACATCTCGCATGCTGCAGTAAATTATTAGTGGGAGAATGAAATCATTGTTGTTGCATTCCCGTAAAGCTGAAGAAACGCATTATCAGTCAGCGAATACATCATGCTTTATTTCAAGTTCAATACTGATGCAAGGCATGGTATAGAATGTAGGACCGATGCCAATTATATATAAATAATACAAGTCTCGTGATTACGTTCTTTCTTCCCTATTTATAGTTCAACCGACAGAACCAGTGTTTGGACAATGATGGAGTGTCGTTTCTCAAATGCATGTACAATTTAGGTATTAACCTCATATTGGTAATTCAACTTTGTGAAAACTGATTCACTGAGACAAAATTGAAACAAGATAGTAGACCAAGTTAGCAAAACAAAAAGTGTAATAGCAAAGTATTCTGGAAATTGAGTCACATGAGTAGCAAAGATACCAAAAAAAAACAAACTCAAAGGACTACAAAAATACTTACAAGAAGAAGTAAAAACCCCAGGAGCTTCCAGAACCAAGAATATTTGGTACCACACCTCTGTAGAGGCCTCTTAAGCCTTCTGTCCGCCGGATTTCGCTAAAAGCACCTCGAAGACCACTGTACTGTGGAGCGGTGTGTGTGACTCCATCATTTACTAAAAATTAAACATTAAGCAAATTGAATGACCGTAAGATGTTGAGGACAAATTTTCGCGGGATAAGAATATATTCCATAAAGAATTGTCTTCGTTTATTGAACGATAATATTTCTATGTGCACTTAATGAAAACCTATTAAGATATAGAATGTCATGGAAAATTTCACAAATAAAGTTTTTATGAGTAACAGGGAATAATTTGTCAAGCAAGACAAAACTTGAATAACAAATGTGCATCTTTCAGTACTTGTGCCAACTCTTGAACCACAGTATTTGCTCTGAGCAAGCGTTCTTGTGGAATCAACATATTTCCTAGTGTACTATCTACAGCATTATTTTCACTTCAAATTTTACCTAATATTTTACCTAAAATAGTAGGAGTAAGTTGTAGTTGTGACTCTGTGAGTAGGAGTCACAAGAGTACCAGAAGATAGAAAGCAGGACAAAAATTTATACCATCAGTTTAGAAAAAATTTCTGGTGTTCAAAGAACAGTAGTTTGACAAAGTGCACTAAGCCGGCATGATTTCAAAGTCATCATTAAATATCCTGGCTTCGTACCAATGTGTGAGAAATTTTGGTAGTTGCATAAAAATATATCACTAGCTTGGTGATTTATTTTTAACCAGTTTTTTGTGTGTGAAGTCAAAAACAAAATTGAGTGGATTCGAATAATGCTTCAACAAATATCAGCGTTTGTTTTGCCGGAAAAGCGCAACTTGTTCATTACCATGCTCAATTAGATCAATGGTTTTGTGTTGCAAAACGATAAGAAGGTCTACAAGAGAATGTGCACAGTACGTAGAATTGTGATTTCATTATTTCATTAAATGGAGTCATCCAACCAAATAATCACTGCTATCTAGACTGTTTGAGTAGAGATGAGCTATAAGATGGGCAATCTTTCTTTGTACTGCCTATACATTGAATTTTGATCGCAACGATGGTGATACATCATCATTCAAGCTATTGTAATGTGAATACTAGCAACAAGCGGTTGAAGAAGACAATTGATAAATCAAGACAATTTGCATAAATACTTTTCACGTAGATAACACATACTCTACATAGACTTTAGACTCTGGAGCTGAATATTTTCAGATGTATCAAGAGTAGGGGGACTGGTGGACAGCTAACTAGAATTGGCAGTTATTAGAATCTCCAAACCGATAACTTCTGACCTTGCAAATAAATGATACCCACTTTAGGAACTGGTCAAACAAACAATCTTGCATTAAATTATATAATACAACTTGTTAATACTTATATTGTGGACCTGTAAAAATGATAGCGGCAACATTCCATTGATTTTTATAACTTTCAGTCTCACCATCTCATATGCATCAAACATATGCAGTGCCCAAGCAGCGTAAGTTATTCATATGAGTTCTGTAATCGAAGCAAGAATTACAGGCTTTCAACTGACCTCAGTAATATTGGGATTCAGGTTTGAGAATTCTCCCATTACTCCACCTAATCAAAAACTGCTAAGTTCATCTTCAATGTTTGGTGTAGAAATTTTACACCAGCAAAAAAATTTATATCTTTTGCAAAACTTCGGTTCTTAGATGTTTACCTACTCATGGCAACAAAACATAAGATTGACAATAGGGAGAACAAAGGTTTGAGAGAGTCAAAGGGGGAGTGATGGGTCAATGAAAGCACCTTTCACAGCTGGTGAATCTCAGATTCTACAAAGTTACATATAAAACTATTGCACGCTCGATTGAACCAGTGGATTTGCGAGAATGGAGTAGGATTCTAAAAAACTTGGAATTGAACTCTATGTAAGAAAAGTTTGGCCTAGTACGACGTTGCCTTCCTCAATTTCTACATAATTAACATTGTCTGTTGCAATATCTGCATGGCGTTAGTATTACAGAGATCTAAAGTCAGGTAAGCACTAAGGGTCATACTACCAATCTTTTCAATGGAAGTTGGAAACTGCAAGTAAATGGACATACGGCAATTTAGTGAATAAATTGCGTCATTTTGTTGCATCAGCGGATTTTTTCACTCCGTTAGTAACACGACGAACTAAATCTCGGTAATGACCGTAAAACAACGTTCGACAAGTGATCAGCACAAAGCCCTTTTTGATTACTAGAAAAATTTGACATTAGATGTTAGGAATGCGATGGACAAGGAGCGCGATGCTGTGACTCGGACCTCATGTGAATTTCCTGAGCTCTCAGACCACGTGCACGACTGAGAATGGTGTCGAAACGATGACAGGTGACCAAAAGGAACGGCGTGATTATCGGAAATCTTAAATTCCGGTTCTCATGCATGGCTGCGGTACTCACCGGCAAATCTGATTTTTATCAGATCCAGAGGATGCAGCATCAACGTGGACACTACGCCTCCCGATAGACCTGCGATTAGATGTTCGTATTTAACGTGACTAAAGACGGGGACGACTCTTGGGCCTCCCGTCCCCGTAGTTTTAATAGCAGACATGTTGCTGTCGCTGCTACTCCGCTGCTTCTCGTTCGTTACTGAATTTTCAATATTATCCTTTGATAATCGCAGCTTTTCAACACAAGAACCATCATCATTGTTTCCAATAGTTTGAACACCCACGACCGCCTTCTCCCATTTCTCTCGGCTTGTGGGAGACACTGTTGATCCCTCGATGAGATCAAGAAACTAAGCTTTATCACGAGGTGATGAAAACCCCTTACGTAACTAACCACGAACCTACCCTACGCCTGCTCGCCGCCATACTGAATTACAGTTCAATTCCTTTTCACTCACTTACCAACCAATGCGCAACGACGCGAAGCGTGAAGGCGCCACCGAACTATTCGGTGGAACGCGCGCATCGCGCGGTGCCATCGGGGGAAACATACTTCATGCGCAAGCCAATCGGTAACCGAAAGTCATGTGCAGAATGTTCTCCGCGCTCTGGTGCCAATGTCCTAAACAAGTACAAGAATATACGTCCTCGGCACGTGGTTCCGGTTCCGATGACAGCGCATAGTCTTCGCGAGAACGCTACTTCCGCTGCAGCGATCGAAAGCGTTGAAGAAAATCAAATAGCAGTTAGTGCTGCGTATGGTGGATGCTTTCTCTTGAATAAAAGCAGGAGCGCGTAAGTTAATTAATTCCATAGTTGGATGACGTACCAGCGCAGTTACGGACTCGATGTACAAGAGGGTGCATTGGAAACTTTTTCAGATATCTAATTTTCTTCTTACTTCCAAAAGTTATTGAAAAACATGAAAATTCCAGCTCTAAATCAAAGTTGGATGATCTGAATGAGTGATGCATGCTATTATACATGCGCACTCGAACTTCATCGGGGTTGTCATATGAGCTTAGGCATATTCAAAATTGACATTTGAACGATCAATGCAAAGGAATTTGTACTGCTCGTTTCCGGAAGGAAAACAAAACGATGAAGAATATCGATGATCAACTGAGGATCTACAACGGTCTGTAGTGATCGTATAGTTCGACAAATGAGTACTCCAACCTTTTTTAAGTCGACATAAGTTTATTGTTTCTGAAATAAGCTTCTACCGTTTCACAAGTCGGGATTTCGGAACCGAGCCCGTAAACATTTTGAGGTAGTTTATCACTCAAAATAATACCCAATCTATAAAACTCGCGAGATGTCGAATTCAACGAAAGGTACGGTTGTCGTGAAAAAAAGGGAACGCACGCAGAATTGGGTACCGGAAGAAAAAAAAGCCTTGTTCAATCTAATAAAGGCGCACGTAAGCGCCATAGAGAACAAGAAAATTGACGCGGCAGCTTCTGCTCTGAAAACCATCGCCTGGCAACAGGTCTTTGGAGCTTTTCAAGGACGGTTCTCGACTGAAAGAGATGTCACACGGATGCGGGAACAATGGCGACGCATGAAAGCACAGGCTAGACTCGAGATGTACACTTTTGCTGAAAAGGTTTGTACATTGTGCAAGGTCTTATTATTCTTCAACTAGTGCCTATGCACTTGCGAATTATGCAGGATTAGGTTCTAATACTTTTGGATATAAGTATAAGTAACTGGAAGACCAGTAGTATATGTATAGAAAGTAGCCAACACTACAAACCTTTGCTAATTGTCTAACGAGCAAATTGTACAAAAGCTGGGAGCAAGTTTTGTATAATATCTCAGCTGACATCGATGCCCTAGGTTCGGTCATTGGGTCCAGAAGAGGCATCAAAGAGCCGGCCATCTAATCTGTCCATCGAAGTCTGGAAATTAATGGAGAACTCAAGAAAACAAAATGACGAACCTGAGGCATCTGATGATAATACTCAAGCTGTAGATGCAGACTTGAAACACCGCCAAGCTGTTCTCCCCAATGTAGTCAATAACTCACCTTCAGAGTTTTTTTTACTTAACTCTAAAATCAACAACAGTAGTGACGAATTCTATAAAGTAAATAATGACAATAAGCCCACAAACTGCAGCGAACTATCTTTTGAACAGTATAAACTCAGTGAACAACAGAAAAAGTCAAATAACTTTGAGAGGGCTAAAGTTGATGAGAATTGGTTCAAAAACTTGAAACCTGGTAAGTTGGTTGTCGAATTTGATGCATTATAATTTAATAATAATTCTTTAGGGCTACCAGACTACAATATTAGGTAATGATTTTGATCAGAAGGCAATTAAAATTCGAATAATGAGATGGCCCATCCATTGTAGCAGTTGGCAAAAGTTCATTATTTGGGGCAGTGAATCAGCAATAATATGCTTCCATTTGTCTCAGCTTGCTGATAGTTAGCTCGTAAACAGATACAAGGGTTTGTTACAGATGAAGTGATGGATGATGATGAGGGTATGCCACAGCTTCAAGTAGAAAGTGAACAGCCTGGAAGTACGAAAAATATGATATGGATTTTTGAAACAGTGCAGAAAGAACATGACTTGAAGCTGAAAATGCTGAACATAGAGTTGGAGAGAGCCCAACTACGTAAGCAGATTGCATTCAATGAGCTCAAGACCTCAAACCTCAAAAGACAACTACTCGAGGATCAAGCTGTTGAGTTTTACAGGTAACAATTTGCATCATAATTTCCAAAATGATATTCTTGTTTGCTCGATATTTTTTTTAATGAGAATAATGAACCGAAACTGTTCCACTTCATTAAAAAATTAAGTGGTGCATTTATTTGTGCATCTCAATCTCTATGCTGTATGGAATGGAAGCAATGTGCAATTATTTTGTTGATCGAACACATCTACAAACTTTGCTGGACTGTCTGTCACGTTCATAACGCAAGCATTCAATGACAATCATAAAAAAAAACTAATTAGCATCGTTCTCAGGAATTGCAGGTGTCGTGGACGTTTTCGTTCTAGTTTTTAATATTTCAAAAATCGCCGCACTCGGTACCACTACCGCCGTATACGGCGGGTTATTCCACAAACGATTACGTGCGTTGTGCGTCGAATCCATATATCTGCTTTTCAGTTCGACCTCTAGTCTGACTCCAGTGCGCCGTAAAATCTGTGGTCATAATCAGCTGGCAAAAATTCTCTGAGTGAAGTACCAGAAACTACGTTATTAATAATCCGAAAATGCAGCGTGTACCTGCAATTTTGTCCCGGAATATGGCGTTTGTCAGGTAGCTAGCGTTCACTCAACTAGTTTATCGCAATTGTTCGTCATTTCTAACGCGACAATAGGTAATCGGTGTTAGGCCGGCATTTGTGCAATGACATGACCCCCCGACTCACCTTGTGCTATTTTTGAGTTGCCTCTTGTCTGTCAGTTGATTCTAATGATTTTTTACTATCAAATATATGGTCTACGCGTAAACCTAAAATCTCAGAAATACACTCACAATGTGTGGCGATAACCACAAGATTGGCTATTATTTGCGATCACCGAAAATTACGCGACGCATTAATATTGCTGGAATCCAGTGTATTATGTAACTGCAAAAAAATGTACAATTCACTGGGAAATTAAAATGAATATACAAATGGCAGAAGAGTTACAGCTGGTTATAAATTTTAAATCAGTCATTTATTATAATATTTCATCATGTAACTATCACTGAGATAACCGTCACTGTACTAAATTGAAGGCATGCTATAGTTGAAGTTCTTGGTTATGATATTTACTTGTACTATTTTATTTACTTACTTGCAGCCAAGTGAGAATGTCTGGTGAACCTGGTAGCGGTGCTGGCAAGGGAGGTGGTGGCGGTGGTACCATCCGAGAGGCTGGTGGAGCTTTTGGAAAGATGGAAGCTGCTCGTGAAGACCAGTATTTTTACAATCAAGTATGAAAGCGATAGTTTTCAATTTCCTAAATCTCTTTGTATCGCATTCATGTTGGCCATGCAAAACAGATTTGAACTTTCCATTTCCGTTTTAGCAAAAAGATCAGCTGAACCAACTTCGTGATGGTCTTCATGATGAGATTTCATTTCACGAAGAACAGATCAAGCGTCATCAAGAGGCGATTGCTCGTCATAAGAGCCGGATTGGAAACATTGAGAAGAAGTAAAAATATTTTGATGAAATCACCAGTAGCTCTGCCCTGCTATCAAGTGAACTCAATAACTTGATAAATAATAATAGTTAATCCTATCATGAACTGTAATTTTTCTAAATATTGATTATTGACATATTATGTAGGAATAAAATATACCGCTTTTGACAGTTTAAAAAACCAGATTTATAGAAAAGACAGATACGTCCTTAAAAGATACCTTGTTGGCAAGCATCTTCGGCCCCGAACTTCCAATTCGACCAAAGGTGAGTAGTATAATTTTTGAACATGGAATTCTGATCCACCTGTGGTGAAAAAAGATTTCTGGCTACCTGATATGATTCGGTATAGTTAGATGATAGTCATATGTCAGAATATCTTTTAGATAGGTATGCAATTAAAGATTGAATATTGCTGTAGACAATTTCGTTGAAAACTTCTGAGTCCTTTAAGAGTCGACAACTGGATCTCGTTTCGAATAATTAATCTATCATCGAAAGTTTGGAATGCTAAGACATCTGCAGTAACCGGACGCAATCTAATAGTTTTTTTACGCGGATTAAATTCTCTCCCGTGAAATGTAAGTTACTTTTGCACAGGAGCAACAGACAAATTCAGTATGACTGAAGCCGAAAGTGTTAGAACACCTGGCATCCGGGGTCTCGTATTTAATTAAATTTTCTGCGAAGATGCCATAAACACGCATCAGGATGTATTCCGAATGCGGAAGGCTTCTCGAATTAGTAGTTGAAAAATATTATCCCGGGTCGAAATAATGGAATATTACGTGATCGATTAACGAAGGTTTAATCACCGGTAAATCGTTAATAAACTTTGTTACGCAACGGTTCTCGTGCTTCCAATTCTATACCTTTCATCCCTACTTTACATTCTTGTACCCGTATGTGATCTAATCATTATCATAAGCTGTAATACAGTCACGCAAGTGTGAGGCGTAATCTTATGATTTCTTTTGGATATTTCTACAAGACAACTTTCTCATAATTTGTTCGAATTCACGTGACAAAACTATGAAAAGACTTTATTATTACGGGGATGCAATTACGTGCGACAGCGTTACAGGATAAAATTTTCAATTATTTTGATCGTTTAAATTTTCACCGCCATTCTTCACTAGAATTCTCAAAAAATGGAATACTTTCAAAAATGAAGTACGACGTTTGGATTGAAAACAAGGAAAGGTAGTGTTTAAAAAGTTAAAAATTTGAAACAAATTTTTACCAGAACAAATTGAAAACAGCAAATGAAACTGTTTCCTGGAGTTTTAGGATTGAAATACTTTTTTCTTCTTTTGCTGGTTAATTGTATGTAGATTTCAGTTTGCAAAGAACAAGTTTTGATACAATTTGTAAGGGCCATTTGTAATTACGCCTCATGTGAAATTCTCGAATCCTATCATAGATAAAACGCATGTGTGATTCATTTTGATTGTGTCTTCGTGTTCGTTTAATGCATATAAAAATTTACAGTAATTGCGAATTTTGGTGATAAATCTCCTACAAAAATGTACGTAACATGCAATTGTGCAATTTCTCAGTTCCAAGGACATTAATGCAGATTCAATTGCAGATATCGCAATGTCTTAAATGGCATCAAACAGAATCAGGACTCATCCGCTGGTTTCATAAAATGTATGCATGTCGCAGAAAATGTAACGTCTCAGCGAGTAATAATTTTCTCAAACGGGCATAGTTCTCTGCGGAGCAAAAAAAGGTGATAAAAATTATTGTTCTTTGGTTCGTAATCCTCGTACTCGAAAAAGAGCGAGCACAGGATCAAGGTAGTTCTCATCTCGTGCATCAGATAGAGCCACCTTTGTCAAGATGGCGAACATTTTGTAGTGCACAAGAAAGTGGCGAGCGAGAGCGAGTGGCGATTGTCGCGCCCTCAGTGTTGTACGATTCATTGATCAGTGTGGTGTGTTCGCATTGTTGCTCTGCAGTTTTAGTGGTTTTTCGGTTGTATTTGATTAAGGTTTTGTTTTCTACTTAAAAGTGAGACTTTCGGGCTCTTTGGGGCCCCGACGAAGGAATAAACAAAATGCAGCCAAGGATATATTTTGTAATTGCATTTGCGGGCGTTATTTTATCCGGATGCAACGCTGCAGCAGAGGTGAGTGAAAAGACAGCCAAACTATACTAAACGTCTGTCAATTCATAGCTGTATAAATCCATAATATTTATCTAATAATACCGAGAGGGTAGCAACTCTCGGTTTTAGTCCTATTATCGAGAAAAATTCTCTACTTTTCACCGCTACGACTTCAACGACCCGATATTCTTCCTCTCTTCGCGAGGGGTGTTGAACCGCGGAAAAGCGTATTGAAAAATCGAAAATAAACGTGCAAGCCCGCGCCCGCCGTTTATCACACCAGACGCGTTCAATTGACCCTCGGTACGATGGAAACGCATATCCGGACGACTCGGAAGGAGGGAGGATGTTAGAAAATCTCAGTCAGAAAATAACATGTGTGCGTCAAGCAGTCGTAGCAGCTACACGACCGGAATCCACCCCCTTCACACTCTACGTTTCACCGTCCCTGTCTCGCAACAATCGTCTATAGAAAATCATAGTTTTTCTTTGAACGAACAGCGTTAAACACATGCACCGGAGAAAGAATTTGTTAAAAGGTAAAAAGAGATTGCCGAATTTAACAGATTATGCGGTTACCGCATCGATCTCGAATTGCAAGCGCGCATTTGGAATCCACCGTAAGACTGGCAGGAAATGAGAATTCTAAATTTCTTGAATTTTATTCCGAATTCTCATTATCTAGTTTCTCTATTTTCCTTCTGTATATTCCTCTATCTCGGATTCCAGAGACCCAAATCACTGAATTTATTTTCCATTCTTCGATTTTCTTCAACTGGTTTTCTTTATCCATTCCTGGATGTATTCGGACTAAATGAAATCGGTATGAATTGCCGTGAAATTGGAAATACTAAATTCCACCCGTAGGAAAGGGTAACTAAAAAAAATTCAGTGTCTGGGAATACATGAAGAAATCGAAGTCCGATCGAGTAATTGTATGTAATACCGATTTCACGAAAACTTACGTATCTTCGACAAAAAATAGTATGCCGGTATTTCGTGGCTTGGTATTCAAAAACAATTTCGATTTTCCATCAAAATATTGATAACGCGAGGGACGGAGGGGGTGAACTTTGAATAACGGCCGATATTAAGAAATCCTTTTTTCGTGCGCGGCAATTAATAATCATACGTCTTCACCGGAGGGAAGCACGACTCACCCCATTCACTTTCTGCACACTGCGGACTCATGACCAGGTTTGTGCATGTACAGCACATGTACCGTTTCTACGTGTCTTTCGAACCCTGTGGGCCAGTCGGCTGTTGTCATTGGCGTAGCATCGTTGAATGGTTCCTGGGCCCGTAGCTAAACCGGTCGTGAAGTTGCAGGTGATTCGATGACAAATCCCTTGGATTACCCTACCGTCAATCGCTGCTCCGTCCAGGAGTTAATTTCACCGAATTTTAAGCTCGAACGAAATTGCATTTGCCTTCGATTGCGCGCAGAGCGCTGCACTTATCGATCGTCCGATCATCCCTCTGAAATAATCCAGGCTTATCGTATTCGTAACGGGGAATACGTGTTTCGTAAGGCGGACTGTATTATCTGCACATTGACACAGACGTATTTGTGTACAGTACGAGAATTGGGTGTGCATATAATCATATATGTGAGCAAATATTCGCGGTTCGTGGTAGAGTCCAAAAAAAAATCCGTACGTACGTTTCGTCATTTTTCGTTTAAATTGGACGAAGAAAGAGTTGTAAAAAAAAAAAAAAAAAAACGACCATTGTGCGGTCATCGAGGCGTGATTTCGGTATTATCATAATCGACTAATTAGTGTACATATAACGATTCACGCATATATCATTAATAACGTAGCGAAAATAAAATAGATACGTATTGGTATAATAAACGATATAGTAAGACGCCGTTTTTTTTGTTTTTTTTTCTACTGTACGTACGCGAAACATGTATCGTTGATAAAACGCTGCTGTAGATGAGGAAAATGTTTCGTCTTGTTTTTCGACCTTTCGGAACCACGAGATAAAATTAAAGAAAACATTAAATTTTATCTCATCCGCACACAGCCGGCTATGTATCGTAATTATATGCAATAAACAACGACATCTTTTTTTCGCAATAATAATCAAATCGATACCGTCGTTACGTTACGATTATATACATACATATACACATATATCAGAAACCTTGACATCGACCGTTGATTCCGCGGAAAAATCTATAATCTGACTCGCACACTTGCAATAAAGTGTAGCACAAATTAAACGCACGTTATGGACGCAACGTTCATCCGTCGCGTCGAATTGATAAAATATAAAAATTCGGCGGAACGTCGAGAATTGTACATATCCAGGACCCTCGGGGAAACGCTTATACTGCTTTCAGGCAGCAGCAGCAGCAGCAGCAGCAGCATGTGCTAGGAAAGTGAAAGACCCCTTCGGAAAACTCCCTCTTCTTACCCTCCCCCCTGACGGTATGCCACGTCGCTGTCGCCGATCGATTAACTCGTCGCAAACGTTTCGAACAACGTAAATACTCCGTACAGTAGTACCCAGAGTAGTCTGTCTGTGGCCTTCGACGACTTCTTCTCGGCCTTAGGTGTACGTACGTACGTACACCCGATTATAACGGTCGCGTGAGCCACACTCACAAATCCTTGGGGCTGCAGGCTATGGAACTAGCTGGTATGGGGATCTTGCAAGGCTGCTTTGCATTTCGGTGTCCGATGCGAACGCGAAATGTAGAGCGAAGCTAAGGCGTCTTCGTTCGACGCGTATTTCAACGCGGAGATGTTTATTGAATTAAGCGTTGTAAATTAAGCGACGTGCGAATCGTATCTAATAAATGGCGTGAGGTCGAACGCGCCAATGAGGTAATTCGGTGGCGAAGGTTTCATCGTCTTGGCCCTACGGTATACCCCTGTACACCGGCGGCGAATTTGCGATTTGCTCGAAAATTGCAGTGAAATTCGCTTGATATCTACCGAAAGTCCTGTTTCTATTTTTAATTTCCATAACAGCATTAGACGACCGTGCGCATTATCGATACTGTATACATATTGTTTGCGATCGGAACGGCTCCTCACGTGCCTACGTCACAGGCATGAATCACTCACTCATCTGACTCTCGACACGGTATGTTTGATGGAATCGACGTTCCTCGAATAATAACACTATATGTATATAGCTTTCAATTTCCAACGCGAGAAGCGCAAGGAAAATTCGTTTATTTTTCGATAATAGCGTTCGTCGGTTTAATTCTCGAACTACGCATCGGCACCTAAAATCATCTGATCAATTTTTCGTCGTTATCGTCTGCCTCCTCAGCTGTCCAATGTCAACGCGCTCGTTTACCACGTGCTCCGTCCGCGCCTCTGGTCGCCTTTTTTTTTTCATGGAAGCTCGCTTATTCTGTAAAACGTAGTCTCCCGAGACGAGTAATCTCGTAGAGATTCATTTCGTAGCGGGATCAGGAATGGAGATGCCGAGTGTCACGCATGCCAGGTATACGTACGTACGTACGTACGTACGAGTCATCGTAAAGTCGGGAAATGTCAATGGAAAAGGCACGTTACCTAATGGATCCGGTAAACCGACGCATATAGTATACTCGCTGTGGGTGCGTCCGAACATGAAACTCTCCGTTAAACGAAACAACGAAATTGCTCGCTAGTCAACTTTCACAAAGGATATCTTACGATACTTTTATCGCTGATACGACAAAATCTACATTAATCGCGAATAAAATTATTGATCAAACAAACGTGACACAACAAGGAATTTCAATGATCATTTCGTATCGTTTAATATACTCGCACACGTAACGGCGAACGTTCGTTTTAATTATCCGAAAGTTTTTTTCAACGCCACATTATTACTTTTCCACGCAATTAGCGGGTCGACGTATTATACCACGAATATATCTTCAACGTACGTAATCATCGATCAGCTGCTCGTCGTGATTGTTTTATTCATTGTCGGATAATAGCCAATGATCATTGAAATATTTGCTCGATGTGCACCGAGGTGGAAGGATCGGTTATGTCACTATAGATCCGTGGGGATTGCAATGGAGATGGTAAATCTGGACCAAAACCGGCGATACTTACCCTAGTCGCCAGAGGTGATAAAAAGTAAAACCGTAAAAAGGTCCTATTTTGGAATTTCATCGAGTTCTCGCTGGACTCTTAACTCGGAATCGGTATCTGTTGGGTTTCGTTCGCGTCCCACCCTCTCCCCCCCGAGGGTTTGTATAATTCTCGTGCACATCGCATGTTGTATGTACGCGCATGGGTATCGTTTATTAACTTAGCCCTTTCACTACCGCGTACGACCGTAAACAAGGTAACTATATAACATACGTGTTTGCGGAGGCCGTCACAAAACGTGGCACTAACTTTAAAGTTCTGTTTACATTTGACCTCGATATAATACGGTTTCATAGCCGAGGGTCCAGTCGACTGGATATCCTGCGGAGTAACGCCCCTGCTGCCGTGACTATTTTCGTATGGAGATTAAAGAAAAATAACCAAGAAAGAAATTGGAAATTTATCTCTCTGTACGTTATACGTAAACCCATATGTCCCAGCGTTGTTGTCGCGGTATGTCAGGTGAATTGATGTTTGAATCTATCGATCCAAAAACAGAAAAATTGAGGATATCTCGGAGGGAAAAATTCGCAGCTCAATTTATTCGACGGTTTCGTGTTCCTGGGCTCAAAATACGTGACAAAAGTGTCCTGCGATCGATTGAATTTTTGTCGATTTCGGACCAAAAAAAAATATTTTATTTTATATGCTATTTTTATGTATTTTGATCTCAGGAATCCGAATTCACAAGTTAAATTAGTCTATCTATCAAATTGACCGAGTTATCCCCATTTTTTCGCATTTTTTGTCATAAATTTGAGGATATCTTGAAGGGAAAAAATCGTAGCTCATTTTGGACAACGGATTCGTGTTCCTGAGGTCAAAATACATAAGAAAAGTGCCATACGATCGATTTTAAAAAATAAAAATTTTTGGCCAAAATTTGAGATTTTTCCAAGGGGTACCCCTTACGATTTTTTCAAATTTTGACGAAAAATTTTTATTTTTTAAAATTGATCGTATGGCACTTTTCTTATGTATTTTGACCTCAGGAACACGAATCCGTTGTCCAAATTGAGCTATGATTTTTTCCCTTCGAGATATCTCCATTTTTATGCCAAAAATCGCGAAAAAATGGGGATAACTCGGTCATTTTTGAGGATAGATCAATTTTTCTTTCGGATTCGGATTCCTGAGCTCAAATTACACTAAGATAGACCAAAAAATCAATTTTTTATTTTTGACCCCGAAAAGCTGAAAATTGGCGATAACTCGGTCAATTTTAGAGATAGGTCAATTTTTCTCACAGATTCGGATTCCTGAGGTCAAAATACGTTAGAAAAGTGTCCTACGATCGATTTTAAAAATACTTCATTTTTGACCCAAAAATTGAAATTCACTTGGAGTTTTTTCGATTTTGGGGTCAAAAATCAACATTTTTATAATTGGGGTTTCTATGCTATTCTTATTTTCTGATCCCAGGAATCCGAATCTTGAAGCCAAATTGATCTATCTTTAAAATTCATCGAGTTATCGTCAATTTATCGCTCCAAAAAGTTAATAATCAAGGACGTCTCGATGAGATTTATTCCCAACGTTACGTGCGTTTGAATTCAGCAAAGAATTGTATTTTTTTGCTTTTCTCGTGCCGTATTGTACCGTGTACAACATACACGACAGACCTACCTGCGCAGCGATATTGCGGGCAAGCGGTTTCACAACGAACTTATATTTGCATGTAAAAATGAAAACCAAATACACATAGGTATACACATAAATATAAGTGTATGCGAAGTGTAGTAGGTTGCACAGATATATCTATTTCGAAACTATTTACGTAAATAAGTTCGCTGTGAGGGTTAATGTCTTTGAAATAAGTGCACCTACTTATAACACATATCCTAGGTAAACCTGTACATACGTCCCAACAGATGCATATAATATACAGAGGAACGATCGAAAGCGAGGCGAAGTGTTGCACACATTCGAAGGCCTACATTCGATCGTTGCACGCCGACTTACGAGCATATGGGGCATTCAACGCCAGATCGACTTCGACCCATCGTCGCACGTTGTCGTCAATTTTTTCGTCTCGTCGAATAAAATTTCACTCTTAATTTTTACTCACAATCAAACGAACGAGCGACGCAGGGACGCCGTCGTATCTTTGGCGCAACACTTCGCAAGAAGATGACGGGTGGCGGTGACTCGCTCGAGCGTAAATCTGCCGCAGCTATTACTTCGCCGGCCTTCTGCTTCCACCGCGCATACCTATGCGAGCTGCACCGCGGTAAAAAAGTTTCATCCATCTTTTATCCCTCGGAGTGACAACTTTTTCAATGCCCATCTTTGTCCGCGGTTCGTAGCCCGCGCGACACCGCAGCGGCCCTTTTGTGCGCACTCTCTGCGTGCGTGCGTGCGTGCGTGCGAACGTAGCGTACACATCTACCTATGTACGTGGAGATCACGCATACTTGTATGTATGTAATAACGTGTAAACGCTTGTCCCCGATTCACTCGCACACGTGCAACGTGCACTCGAACGACCGCATATATGTATGTGTATGCCCGTTGCTGTAACTGCACACAACGGGCGCATCGAGCGCGCAAAAGTGTGTCCTTTGAATTCCTTTCAATATACAAATGATCCGGATTATTATACTCGGGGGCGGAAAAGGGGTGAGCAAGAGATCCGAAGAGTCATCGAGATTTCGTCAATGTTCTTCCGACGCTTTCGACCCTCCCGATGGAAAATAATTCTCTTTACAGTCTGGACGAAATCGTATACGCGAGTTTTCCGCAGCCGTTCAAAAATCGTCTTGGTAGCGGTGCAATGAAATTAAAAACTCTACATGTTCTCATATTTTATGACAAGAGCCGAAACGTTACTCCTTCGGAGCTAACGGGGCGACTTTTTTATACAGAAAAGTTACTGCCCTGCACCGCGAAGTAAGTACCTCGTTTATTACCTGAAGCCGGGAGTTTTTCTACTCGGAGAAAAAAGAAAAGAAGAAGAGAAAAAAGAAAAAGAAAAAAAAAAAGAAAAAAAATAAATCAGTTTATGCACAATATTTCTCTTGCTCTCGGGGCGTTGTAAACTAATTTCTTCTTTCCTCCTTTTTTTTCTTCTTCTCGATTCGATTTGGAATCGTTAATATTTCCGATTGCCGGTGTTACTCGGAGGCGTACCGCCTTTTACCTCCTTACCGCCCCTCGGCCGCGCAGTTATCTACGAATGAAAAAAAAAGAAAATTCGCGAGTGTTGAAATATTCCGGGGTGGAAAAAAAATTACGGAATTGCAGCCGGCGGGAATTTGTATATCGTCGGGGTTGGAATGAGAATCTCTTTCGAATTGCAGCTGTGCAGCGAAGGAACGCAGAGATTATATTGGACTCGGCATGGAAGTCCTGGCGGTGGCGCGGCGGCGGCGGCGGCGGCGGTTATTGGCAAAACGTGCCTCTCAATATTGCAGTCTATAATTGAAAGCCGTTGCCACGTTGACGGAAATAGAATAGAAATTGCCATGGAAATGGGCACCTCCGTTACGATAGGTCTATATACAACTTAATAATACATTCGCAAAGATCGTCGCGATCCGCGATACGAAAAGACGCGCGCGTCGAGCTGAAATTTTCAATTAAGGCCCACCGGTACACACCTGTACCTTACGACGACTCGCGGCTCATTAATTATCCAAAATACTCGAAGAGCTTCCGGAATCTTATCTCGCGATGATAAATCTCCCCGCGGGATGTCTGTCGCTCCATATATTTGTATATTCTTTATTCGGCCTGAGAAATCGCTCCAACGCATCGGGGTACACGTAACAACGAAAACCCCGCTGCGTTTCCCCCCTGCAGACCATTATGCGTGGATGAATATAAATCCCCGCATCAGCTGTTCATTGTTGTACAATTTCGCTCGATAGTCGCGGTTCCTTATATTATTTTTTTCACGATTCGTGGGGGAGGAGCAGAAAAAAAAAAAAAACAAAAAAAAATACGGACTCATTGTCAGCGGTTGACGATATTGTTTGGAAACCCCGCGCGCGTTACGTCGAAAACGTAATACCCGGGCGCGTGCTGCTCGAAGTGAAAACTCTGATTAATGGTATATATCGTTCCGCCATTGTCGCTTCTTTTTTTTGGTCCGGAGTGGGAAAAAAATCTTTGTTCCATAGTATAAAATTTGTATTCGGAAACGAATCGCGGCCCCTGAAATAATTCTATACCTGAAAGAAAAATCGTCACTTGCTCCCTGGCGATCGACAGTCGTCTGTGGACGGTGCCCTGGATTCGTAGACGCCTAGATAACGTAATCCCTAGGGAGAGTCTCGTCCACGAGGTTCGTCATAATCAACGGAGTCTAGCGCACTTCGCGTCGGATCAGAGGTCGTCCGTAGGTATATGCCATCTGCAGTTCCTATGCGCTCGTGTCCTATACACGTTTCGCTACGTGTCTCTCGCACCTTTGTGCCTTTTTTTTTTCCTCGATTGACGATTACTTCATCCACCTATGCGACTATAGTATTACCTATGCTTTATCGGAGAAGCAAGAAGAAGCAAAAGCTAGTTCAAAATCGAAAAGTCGAGGAAAAGGTTCGTAGAAAGTTAGGGGAAAAATTGGACCTAATGAACGGATTGATTTTGCACGCGATTTAATTGTATCATTCGCCTACCGTATTCCGCGGACGTTTGCAAAATCGAATTTTGCGCGGCTCTTTCAACCCCCGCAGAGGGGGACGGGTACCCGACGAGGGAAAAGCGACGCGACCACGAATCGTAATTCGTCGTTGGCTCGCGAACTCAATCCTTTCAGGGTGTCGATTGGGCTTAACCTTTTTAAGGGCGGTACGGTACGGGGAGGTGATAGATTAGGTCGGCGAGGCAGACCTTCGCCGTCTTTACCCGTGTGCTTCGGTTTGAATTTTGCTTTTCAGAGTTTATTTCTAGCCGTTTATCTGCACGGCCAGATACGATAGCTGCGAACCTTAATTAGTAGATTACCTTACAATTCTCGAAGCTATAGATTTTGTTGGTATTTGATTAGCCCTTTGAACGGATAACATTCGGTACACAGTATATGGAATCTTCAATTGGGCAATAAGTCCGACTATATTCATTTTGGGATTCCATTGAAATTTCACGCTCATTGAATCCAGGAGTCAAAGTTTCAGCCAAGTTCAAATAAACATCGTCCGTCCGACGAATCTCTGTGAATGGATTTCATCATCCGTAAAATAATTCCGGTGCAACGGTGTGTGGCGTCGATTACTGAAGATTCGAAATCGGGTCGATTTTTCATTTTGTGTCTCTCGTCGCAAATGCATCGATCATTTCTTCTCTGTCGTCTATAGCGAATGATATTCTTTCTTCGCTTCTTTTTTTTTTTTTTTCATTCATCTTTTGCAACGCTCCAGCCGGGAGACAAGAACAAGAGGCTCGCTTGCATCCAGTATTTTCAGTCTCTACCAGTTATGAAAAATACCATAGATCCACGAAGTCATCTGAAGTTTGCAGAATCCCACCTCGACTTCTTCTTCTCTTCTCTCTCCTCACAAATCAAACACATCGATATAAGACAAATTATGAATATGGAAGACCTTGCCTCGCCATTTACTCGCAACTTAAACGGACCCGATCCCTCGACTCATCCAACGGGGATAAGGGAAAACAATGTTCTACGTAATTACGCTAGACACCGGTCATTAATTAATCGTATCGTCCGTTGAACCCGCGCCTGGAGGTGCCCTATACCAGTTTTACCTGTCTGTATGCCTCCACCCGTGAAGTCTGCTTTATTTCCTTCTCTCTTTCTGCCGAGCATCTCGCGGCTCTCGCGCTCCCAAAGTCCGTACGGAGTGACGTTAACGTTGGACACTCCTGTTCGAATTTTTAGGCGACGGGGGCGACCCCCCGAGTTCATCGGGCTCTTCGTTGCACCGGGTGCCTTCCGTTCCGCCTTTCCATTCTCATCTTATTTTCCTCTTCCACTTCTTCTACGCTATTCGCTTCTCTTCTCCGTATTATTTCCCCACCTCCCCACCTCCCCCCGATTTCCCTTCGCCCCGTTATACCCGCTTCGCCGTACCCTCCGCAGAACGTAGAGTGGGCTCCGCTCGACTGCCGTTGAAACCGGTCCTACAGCGCCGTATATAGCGAACGAGCCGGACCGTCCAACCGAACGAACCAACGAGACGCGCCGGAGATCACCAAGCTCCCCATGGACTCTCGGAAGTCATCGGAAATATACCCTAGAAATGTTATTCCATCCTCGAAATCCGAACCCCTCGAACGGTAAAGGGAACAAATCACGCGAATCCATGCCTTTCGATCTCTTGGTTGCATTTTGGCGTCGCGTTTGTTTCCAAAACCCGGGGAGAGAGGAATGGAAAAAAAAACAAACCACGATTCGAAATAGAATCCTTGACCGTACAGTGCATCGATGTACACCGCGCGGGTTGCCGTAGGAGATAACTGATCAGGAAATTGAACGGTGTCTGCCGGATTTTGTGAATGATGATCGGTGGCTCTCGACGGGCTCTCGATGGGTGCGGGACGTTTCCGTGTCCTACGTGCGTTTTGAATACCTCGTGTAACGACGTGAAAGAAAAAAAAAAACAAGTTTCACCCAACACGTATACGTACGTAGCCATATTCCGGTCGATGTTTTGAGAGACCGGAAATCGTGGGTTTCGGTATTTAGCAATCATCTTCGTACGTGGAATTTTAGTAGTGTTTACACGAGTAGGTGGGCCGCATGCGTCGACGCTCCATCGACGGACGGAGTCGAAAATCTATTTCGGCGTCGCGATTACAAGTGAAAAGTTTCTATTCTCCGACGAGCCCGCGAAACTGCAGAGTTTCTTCCACCGCTCGTTCCCTCCTCCCCGAATTCGTCGCGATCTCGGATCGTTTCACCGAAATTTTACATCCAGTTCCCCGGGCCACCCAGAGGTGCGTTTCCTTCCTCGACCCGCAATCGATTCGACGAAAGCCGTCGTAAAATTTGAGTAGCGACTCGACTGCGTTTTCATCTTCGTTTCGGTATTCCTCTTCCTCATCCTCATCCTCGTCAAGCTCGAGTCGCGTACGCTCGGATATCGTCGGACCTTTCGACCGGGCGATCCGCTTTCCAAATCCTACGCGCATTCGAGAAGGTGGGTCACCTGCCCCGAGGCTGATTGCATTCGTGAGTTGTTCAGCCCACGCCCAGAGCCCACGACACCGATTGCATCCTGGCGTACAGTGTAGAAATCCTGTTATACCCGGCCAAGCTAACGAGTCGCCGGCCAGATCTAGTCAGCCGACATCCCAGAAGCCGTCTAGCCGCTACTTCGAACGCGAGCTTTTCAAATATGAGTGGGCTCGTCGTCTGCGCGGCTGGAATCCTCCGCAAAGTTTACCCCTGCGTCCGAAGATCGGGCCGAATATCCGAACGGAGTTGCCCACCCGACGATCAATTTCGTGAAATAAACGTCCCTGCAGAAATGAGAATATAGATGACATTTTCTCTCGTCGCTGCACCGCATCCGTCAAAATCCGAACGATGTTTCGACGTGGTTACACTCGTCGTTGGATACTCGGGAAAGAGAACGAGGAACTACGAGGCAGCCGGAGCTCAGAACGCGCGTTGTATTGACAAAATGTGTTTCCACATCTTTCGTAACCCGGTTAAAAAAAAAACACCCGGAGGTCGAGGCGCGTCTGCCGGGATTTGATACGCGCGCATCTTTCGAACGAACACAGAATTTCTTTTGTGCGCGGTAACCAACACCGAACTTCTCTCTCCTTCGCCGTCTTCCTGGAACTTAGATTTCTATGTAATATTCATCTCTCTACATCCCTCGCGCGCCAGTCCCGTCCGTCCGTCTTCCCAACTGACTCTTATGTATACTATACCGAAATCCGTTAACGGTGCTCACTGTCCGTTCAGCTCCAGACACCGAGAACAAACGGACGTATAATTTCTAGGCGGTGAAAATTCTTTTCTCGCGCTTCGACCTCTTCCACACCTTTGCCCTCGCCCTCCCGCGCCGCCCGGCCCAAACCCCCGCAGCCCCTAGCGCTGAAAAATATCTTCAAAATACTTCCTCGATTATTCGTCCCGGACCAGGATTTCACGTCTCTGCGGCGGTGGTCCGCTTCTTCGAGTCGATACGGTAATCGAGAATGGGATACGGAATTCGATTGCGGCATCCGATACTTTTATCTCCAGTTTTCTATGTTTCGTTTTCAACCGAACGCAACATTTCTAGTCTTCATGTATACGTATGTATAGGCGAATGAGCTCCGATTTGAACGTGTGGGCACGAGTGCAGAATTACCCGTCAGGAAGCATAGAAGCGCTAGACGAATACGCGCATCGTACGATTTCTATAGCTCGTTAAATCGTCGGACCGTTAGACGATACGCGCGTTTTGCGATACGTCGATAAGCGATCGACTCCTTCCATCCTTCTTCAACTATCAGCAAAACTCTGGACTTCGCGAGTGTTCGTAAAACTAGCTTTCGATCAACCGTTCGGGATGCTTTTGACGAGCGCAGCGTAACCTGTTGATCCGTATGTACGTACGTATCTTCTTTCCATAACTTTGTGGAATTCCGCGGCATCCGCCGAGTAAATCTTAATTATTGAGAGTCCTTGGCTCTAATCCGACAAGATTGCGGTGGATTAGTCGCATTCCTTTTATCAAACGTACGGATACAGTCTGCGTGGGCGTTCATCTCGCCGCAAATCATCTGATATGTGGAAACGTCCAATTACATCTTGTCGAGCTTCTGGAATTTTAGATACGAGACTCCACGCTTCGAGTGGTTACAAACACAACCGTAATTCCATTAGCTTCCGTTCGCACTCGTCGCGAACTCTGCACCGCGTCGATTCGTATGCGGTCGGAAAAAAAATCGTTATACGACAAGAGGATCTCCGAAAGAAGTTCCTCGCCGCATCTCCCGGACATCGCGGTGGTAAAATTTCAGATGCGAGGACTCCGCGTGTACGTTGCAACGTGTACGGCCGAAGCGAGAGAATGATATTCGGGGCAGCTCTCTCTCTCTCTCTCTCTCTCTCTCTCTCTCTCTCTCTCTCTCTCTCTCTCTCTCTCTCTCTCTCTCGGGGATACGGTATTCGGAAAATGCTCTCCCGCTCGGCGATTATGAAATACTACGATAATGATTATGGGAGTGGCACGTCGGTTAAATACTACTTCTGTAATGCGACGTCGACCGAACGACCGGCCGCCCATCGGGTAACATAAATTAACCGGATAGTTTTCGACCGATAAGAACCCACGATATATGTTCGTTCCTCGTAACGTACGAGTCGCCCTACCGTCGTTAAAATACATCTTCATAGATGCAGGTTCGCTTATTTTCGATGCCTCGAACGATTCGTAACGGAATCCTGGAAAAAATCCCCCGCGTTTTGAGAGGAAATTTTTTATGCTGCTACTTATTCTTTGTTCGTATTGCGCTGTTACGATTCCAGAAATTGAAGAGTGCACGTCGTTTCGTGGCCGACTTTTGGACGGTGCAACTACATAAGATCGATACATATATATATATATATGTATCTGCGGAATTGTATGCAAATACAAATCAATATTTGATCGGAGGGAATCAGAGAGCCTGGCTCGTTCGGAAGGCCACTAATTATTCCGGCATTAATTATTCATGCCGTTGTCGAGCGAAATCGTTGAAATGGTTACGAGGGAATACTATGCCAATCACGTATGCTAAACATCGACGGTGGTCCAGGTAGGGTCAGATGCTATTGCCGCTGTCTGGTATCGGCATTCGAACGGGCAGCAATGATCAAAATTCCATCTATAATCCGTTCGACATGCTGCACAGCTTATGCGTGCAACGTGTATATGATATCCGCGATACGACCCGCGTCATTATTTGTATATAAATATATGTGAATCCGATTCGTTCGACGGAGCGGGAATTTTGATCGACGTCGCGCAGGTGCGAATATCGCGAATTTGAGAACCGAAAAACGAAAGTAAAAAAAAAAGAAAAAAAGAAGGAAAAATCGGTCGTTCGGTTGTGGAAATGAATCCCCAACCTCGTCGATAAGTCGAGTCGTCGTCAATTTCATTGTTATACGCTTGATTCGCCGAAATCTGTAACGAGAAGTGGGAAAAAAAAAATGGAAAAATTGAGACTCGATATATTCAAAAGCTTCAAAAGTCTTCATTGAGGAGATCTTGATCTTTGGAAACCGGTTATCCTCTAATATTGTCGTTGCCTACATACATAAAACGCCAAAAAACTGTCGATTCAATCCCGATGCAACAGGTATGCGAATCGAAACTTTCAACTAGAATTACACGTTTTCGCGCGATCTCAACTATATTTCAGTTTTGACGGTCTGCGACGTCCTCCTTTTCTCTCCTATCAATTTCTACGCTTTTTTTTTGTTTGTTTTTATTTTTTTTGCCGCGACCGGCTTGATAACGTCGTCGCTTTCGGAAATCGAAACGTACCGCGCGCCAATAATATCTACTCACACTTTATTGACGCCAGGAAATAACCCGACGCTACCAAACATTCGACGATGAACTTTTGACGGCTGCTCCGTTAGCACGGTATCATTTACCCGGAGAATTATCGCATTTTTCGATAGCCCTTCCGGTATTCGGCGATTTTTTCTCTCTCTCTCTCTCTCTATTTTTATACCAATTTATCTATCATTTTTTTGCTTTCTGCCGATTGATTTATGCACGAGAAATCCACTCGTACACATTCCCCTTCGTTGAGCCAGCGATATCGCCTCTTATACTTGTACCACATCGTACTTAACGAATACGCTCTACGACCTACGGCCACATTCGCGAAATTACGTGGCCAGAATATTCGTCCGCAGAAAGTCACTGCAAACGCACGACGTATACCGAGAGTGTATACTATACTAACCAGGTAGAGAAGGGCGTCGCCGCGAAGTATCCGCTTTTTTTCATGAATGGGTTCCATTCATAAAACCGGCAGCTTTCAGCATGTGCAGTGTACGAACATGAAACGTATGGCCACCTTTCGCCCGCGAACCGCGACCCGACCGGCTTATTCGCATATTCGCACGCTTGTTCGTACGGGACGTTCTGTACGTATACGCGAAATTAATCAGCCCGTGACCCTCGACGTTTGGCGTGATTTTTTTCACCACCGTCGTACTACCCGTGTAGCCTGCAGGTCTTCGCTCCCAAATCCGCTGACTTCCCATTTTTTTTTTTTTTCTAAACTATTCTTTCGAAACGAACGAGACTCGCTTGAATGCGAGAGTTGATTTCGCGGTGCCGATCGTTCGGTGGGACTCCGTTAAATTCCGTATGTATTTTATCGGTATCGACATCGTCGCGATTCCGGACGTTCCCCGACGGGTGATGTTTATTCTTTTTTTTTTTCTTCAGTCTGGGAATCAGGATGACCGCAGTTGTGATTCGTCGAATATCGTTAGCGTCGACGGAACGACACGGTGATACGCGATTCGTATATACACACATAACACGATACCTAACGACGTACAAATTTTTATTGATAATTGAGAAATTGCAGAAAATTATGCCGTGACGTCAGCCGCGAAGGATATTACTGTGATTGAGCACTTGGTTAGCGCAAAACGTTGCAAAGATTTTCAACGAAGGTCGCGCAGCCTCTGATTCTACGCAGCGATATCAGCCCGTCTACCGTGTGTGTGTCGCATCATTTATGTACACGGGGTCGAATTTATGAACGTGCGTGTTCCCCGCGGACTTTATGTACATATATACTATATTATACCGTTCTGTGTGTGTGTGTTCTACACGATCACGCGGTGCACCGTACGAACCACGTCCCCTCCTCTCCTCGTTACTCCTGTTACAGAAACAAACACGCTCGATACGTTTCGGTCACGCGATATTAATATACTTGTGCTCCGTGAAAAAAAACAAAAAAAAATACGGTCGTTCACTCGAAATCGCGCACCGCGAGGTGGTAATGAAAGAAGTTGAATTTTCGAATTCAGTCGAACGATTTTTTCTTTCGACCTATTGACAAAAGATTTTGCGACGTGCATATGCAACGGAGCGGTAAAAATCGGCTCCGTTATCAACGTTGACCTACGACCTTCCTAGATTTCGCCTAGTCGTCATTTTCTTCCGTACGTTCGACGAAACGGTTGGCAAGTACGTACGAGATTTGAGCCGAAAGATTTTGTTTCGAACGTCAGGCGTCAGCCGACGACAGTTGACTCGCCTATATCTCGTGTACCGCGATGAGACCGATAGGGATACCGTAACTTTGGTATCGAGCGTGCGAAATTAACGCGAACGAAAGCCCCGGGGGCACCTACTTTCGTTCGTCGCGTTAAGACCACCGCTTCGAAAATGATGAAGAGAAAGAAAAAAAAAAAACCAAAAAAAAAAAATGGACGGAGTCGTACTTCTCCGCAATGGGCTTTGTATCGATTTTTCGCCAGGGGTTGGACATCCTCAGGGGACACCGTAATACACCTTGTGACCTTCCCCTGTTTCTATGGACAGGTATAGACGAATTTGAAAACGTCACTTCCAGTTTCACGTATCCTCCGTTCGGAAACGTGTACCTCAAAATCTCGAAGTAATCGGGCGAGAGTGAACAGGACGAGGAATAAGAGAAGGGAAGAGCGGCCGGATGAGATAAAAGAAAAAACGAAACCCCCGTACACTAGAGTCGGCAATCGAGCGAAACGATTGGCTTCATTCGCGGTCCATTTTAACCCGCTTGGTAAAGGGTGGAAGACAGTCGACCCTGTTATTGTATACGAGGCGCGTTACGCGGTATAGACGCGGACCAATATCTTCGATAACACTGGGCAGGGAAGTTTTTCTCTTCGGTATTGAAAAACGAGAAAAAAAAAACCCACCCTCCCACCGTTACGTTCTTTCGCCACTTCTCCGTACGGTCCGCTCTTCCGTTAAACTTTCCAAGTTGAAGCTGAAACCCGTCCGTGAATTAATCGTGGCGATATTTTCGCGCCGAACGAAAATATTTTTGCTCGCCTCGTATCCCACCCGGTAATTCCGTATTTCCTCGTAACCTCGTGTAAGTTTTGACGGGGATCCGACGAAATTCACGCGTTTCTCGGGACGAATCGATCCGCGCGACGACCCCGGTAAACGTGACATGGGGCGAAAAATTTACGCCAACATTTTTAACGAGTGATATCCAATTGCGACGTCCACCTTACTCGACGACGACGACGACGTTTTGCTTCGTTACGCGTCGAAGTTTCGTTGACAATCGGCGCCGGTATTATACACGACGTTTTTTCAGCGAGTTCCTGAACCGGCGAGATACTCGAACGCTGCCAGTTATTTACAAAGCGACGACTACCAAGCAATCGGGCAAAGAAGCTCCATAGGGGTAGGCTGCTGAGTGTTTCATGTATTATGCATGGCAGACAGGCGCCAGTCGACCTGTCCTCCGCGGCGGGCGTCTTCTGCAAAGCTTCGCAGGTGATACGTATTGGACCGCGTTTATCGGCTCCCCTCGTTCGCGAGCAAGGTCCGTTTTCACCTGAGGTATAACTACGTACGTTCGTACGGGGGAGGGGGGTGGGGGGATGTTCTCGAAGAATATAGACCGCGGTGGCGGACGAACTTCGACGATTATCCGGTCGGGCAACTCGATTAATCGCAAACCAAACACCGTGTACCACCCGGGTACCTCGGCCACTTCTAATCGATCCAGTTCAATTGTTGAAATGAAGTTTCGAGAAACTCATGCCGCTGCTCTACCGGATGATGTTCGGGCCAATTTCAACTTGCGCTGTTCGCGAACGACATTCGCGATCGGTTCACAGTCGTCCGACGCTCGTTGGAAAAGTTTGTCGATCCATCCACCTGTCCCACGATTCGTGTTTTCGAACGTCTTTCGAAGGAACGGAACGCGTCGCGTTTTCAATCGGTATACAAGTGTAACACGATCGTAATATTGTTGTACGGTGCTCCGTGTTCCGACTACGCTATTATTATACCGTTGGTAACGGTGCAGACAAAGTCGGTTCTACGATAGGTAGATGCAGTGCGGGTGATCGTATACAGACGTGTTCTCGGTAAAGCGAAGAGCTAATGATTTTACGTTATTCGCCGGTCCGGAACAGCGAACACGATCTTCGAATACTGCACCCTTTTGATATCTGCTGTCGCGTCTCTCCGCGCGATAAGGTCACCGACCTCCGTTCCTAGGTTGTTGGGGGCACCGCGTTAACGTAGAAAATTCGATCGATTTTCGCTACCTTCGCAGGGAAGAATAATAATCGATCCCTCGACTCGACACGTCGACGAACTTTTTTTTTCATCCCTCGAACGACACTCGGTCACTCGGGATATCGAAAGGTCGTCCGTCGGACGCGTCGATTGGTGTCTTTCATCGAGAATTAGAAACCTATAGGATGAATATCCGTATAACGCGTGTTGAGATGCGGGTGAGGGGGTGATTAGCGATTTGTGCCGATCGTTCGACGAGAGAAGCACCTCGTGCGACGATGTATGTACGCTCTCGTTTCAACGAATCAAATCCGGTCGTTGATTAGGATTTGAAAAATCGTGGGGGATTTCAGCCGATCGACGGGTTTCTTTGAAATCCGTGTGACGTCGAAACGGATAAGATCGCGAATCGTCGGTATCGAATGTCGCTTGGTTTCGAACGTAATGAAACCACATTTCACTGGTCGAATTTCTTCCAGAGAACCACAGCGGCCTGCGTTTCTCGCCACCGCGAGAGCGGTTTAGCTTCGCACCGCCCACGTAAAGTAGAGAGTTCGTCCGTCCCGACGAAAACCAGCCTACGATTCAAATCCACACCGGAGTTAGCCGAGGAACGCGAGGCGACTAACAATAAGTGGCAAAAATTCGCTTTTTCCGTGTCACATGACGTCCTGCAGCCTCCAAATTATTTCAAACAACTCGAACTCACCCTCCATTCTATTCATGCGACAGAAAGTTTCTCCGATGTATCCATGGCGCGTCTACTCCGTACCTCTCTTTGGCCATCGGATTATCTTTGTTTCGTTTATTCGTTTGATTTGTCGACGGAACGTGAAGAGCTTCCATTTTTACGTTTCCTACGATCTTGTTTCTCGAATTCGAAGCTGGCAACGAAAGTTGACGACAGAATTCGTAATTGCCCGAATATGAAAATAAAAGATAATTTCGTACAATAATCCAGCGAAGGTATAGTATACGTACAAGTGTTAGGTCCTAAAACAACGCCGTCGGTTTAGCCGTCTGCCGTTCATCTCTTTGAAATAAGTTTTAGCCTTTGTATTCACTCGGAATTGTTACTTTAATTAAGTTAATGGTATTTTGTCGGCCATGTTGCTTGCCCTAAATGTCGTCGTCTGGCTTCTGCAGCGGCAGTTCTCCGCTTAACTATATTCTGCAAACGCCCGATATGATCTCATTCCGCACGACCCTCCGCCGACGCAGCTTTTCGCCGAACGTTTCTTCTTTTTAACTTCAAAATTGACGCTTGTCTTCTTTTTTTTTTTTTTTTTTTTGTACACCAACTTTGTTTCTTCTCTCTCTCTCTCTGCAGCGCGAGAAGCGCGCTGCCGAATCTGACCCGGTGTGTTCGTATACGGGACGACAGGAAATTAGTTTTCTTCGAACGAATCTCGCGGTCATTTAGCCGGTAATAGAAACTGCGGTTCGCGGAGTATTTGTTTTTTTTTCTTTCTTTCTTTTTTTTTTCCTTCTACAATTCGAGCGTAGAATCAAAGTCGTTCGCGACTGTTCGAGCACCCTGTAGCATGTCACGGGTACACCTCGCCGTAACGAGATTAATGAAAGATGGGCGCCATTTCCTATATATAGATAGGGGTGTTATACCCGGGGATACGTGATGCGGGAACGTTTTCGTGTCGCTCCTCCGTAAAATGGTTTTCTCGATTCCGTTATAGTTGCAGTTTGTCACTTCCGGTCAGTTATAGTATATAGCCTTGAACATTCGGTCGGTACCCCCTGCACAATGGCAGAATATGGACACATGCGGGCGTCGTGGCGCTCCGCTGTCACGGAGGGCCGTTTTTCACCTACCCACCCACCCCCTCGAACTCTACTCCATTTCCTTATTGATTGAAACCAGCAATGGCAGCACCGCTAGAACCAACTACTACGTGACTTCGTGTTTATTCCTGATTTTCTCTACCGATAGCCCCCGGACTCTATAGCTTACACTGTTACATCCACCTGCATGCATGACCTTATACTCGCGAGGCTCCCAGCGACTGCTGATCTTCCACCACCCCCGAAATTATCACGAGGAACCGCTGCGGAGAATTAATCCGCGTCTTCAATTTTCAAATCCCCGTTCCAAATTCATTCGTTGATCGATCGGTGGAATATATGGTGTGGCTAAAATTGATATCGAAAATCCATTTCTATTCTTTGCTTCGCTTCCGATATTTCACATAGATTTTTCAGACGACCTCCCCAATTGGTCACTGCAAATTTCTATTTATATCCTTTCGAGCTTCGTCCATTTTTCGCATATTCCGAGTTTTCGAGCTACTTGTGAATTAATCTTCACGGAGCGTACAGAGAGGAAAAGGGTGGATAGTTCGTGAGCGGCTTTGTTCGCTGATTATTTGGGGTTCCCGCCCGCGCACTTCTGAAAGGATAAAATCTGCAAAATTTCGCCAGGTTAAATGCGATGTCGTAGTAATTTCCGGTTCTATTGTAACCGCGGCGAGAGCGGGACGGAAGAAGCTTACACGGGTAAAGGAGAGGAAAATGAGGAGATAGGAAGAAAAAGGAAGGAGAAAAAACTTCAAAGGCCGGCACGTACAGAACCGTTGGGAATTTTTCAATTCAACGCGACGTCAAAGACGATACCACAAAATTGTAACGGACTATATTCCGTCACTCGGTGTTCCCGCCGGCTACCGTATACCGGAGGACGACACGGATCGGTATAATGACTGATTTTTAAGCGCGTCGCAAAAGGCTAGAGAATTTTTATTTCTACGATTCAGAGACGAAAAATCGCGAGGCGACAAAAACGGCAGTTTCGAATTTATGAAACCAAATCGAATACGAATTATTATACGATTCCGAGAGCCTCTCGATCGTTTTATTATCCCGTACCCCGGCGAAAAACCGATCTCGGATCCCCGAAAATCCCAAGATCCCCTCCTCCGATTCGACGATACCTCGGAATCAATGCGCACGCGCGAGAGCCATTTCTCAAAAAAAATTAGATGCCCGTTGACGGGTTTTGAAAAAAAAAAAAAAAAATTACACCGATTTTGGAAATGTGGTTCCATTATTCGAAAAAAGTGCCATTGTACCGCGGCGTGTATTTTTCCTCGCTTTTTTTTTTTTTTATCCGAACGAATTTGTTTTGCTCCAGGCTTTTGTCAGCGCGTGTAACATATTTTTACGAGGCGCGGGTTTTACAGCCTCCTCCTATACGAAGCCGCAAAGTATTTCGTCGAATGTGCGTGGGTTGACTGAACTCGTTAAATACTAGATACTTTATTGGAAACGATGCGTCTTCGGCGATTGTTGTTCGGCTGACGGGTGAAAGTTCGGAACACGAAACCCATTAATTTTGGGCACTCCATTTTTTTTTTTCCGAGGCTTGGAAAAAAAATTTTTTTCAAGCCGATATTTTTCACAGCGAATTATGTTCGCCTATAAGTTACGCGTTGTTATCTTCGACGAACGATCCGCGAGGGTGGCGCCGAAGAGATCCGCCTCCGGGGATCGGAGGTGAAAAAAATAGACGTACGTCGCATCCGGGCACGTTGTACCGAGTCGGTTGCGATTCGCGGCGATATTTCAAATCGCTCTCGCGCCCCAAGAACGACATTTTTACCTCCACCCCGTTCGCGTCGGCCATCAGCTCGCGGAGAGAAAGCACACGTTTCGACCAACGAAATACGTGGGACGCTTTTTTTCGTTCGTTTGTTTGCTCGCCAATTTCCCTTTTTTCATTCCTTCCGTTTTTATTTATTCACCTACACCTACGCGCTCACGTAGGATTACCGTACCCACTTGCGAATAATTTTTCAACCCAATTACGCTCTTTAAAAATTTCGTACACAACGGTGGTGGGATTTAATTATTTATTTCCCCATTCGTTGCTCGATTCGATGAGAAATTTAGCTCAATAAGGTTACTTCTTTTCTGTTTCAGGTAAGATATCTACAATTCCTACGGACTTCGCGGTCTTGACTCGAGATATCGGTAGTCGAGTAAAGCCATGTTCTTCAAATCACGTGGGATGGTGAATTCTCTAGTTTCTACCTTATTACCTATTTGTTTGTCGACATTTTTTTAGTCTTCTTCAAAGTACCGTCGTTGAATCCCTTGTTCTCAGAAATTGAACGAAATGCCCGCTTTTTCAAGACCATTGATCCGATCTGAATCGATGAGTTTCATCTCGATGGTCCCGAATTATTGAAAAGTTTTTTTTTTTACAGTCGGTCAAGATCCGGTAGCTTTTTAGGGCAGTGGAGGGTGGGTGGGTGTACTTTGAGGAAGGTCGTTAGACGATCCTCTTCATCTGTAAATTCCTGGGATTCTGTGCGACGAAGTAGAGTACGGTGATTAGATGGTAATTGGGTCAAGGAAGATGAGCAGAATATGCAAACTACTTGAACCTGTACATACTTTGCCGTGTCAGCTCGCAGCTGTTTCACAGTCAAAAACTAACTGGGACAAAAGCGCACCTCGACGAGTCCACGTTTGGATAGCTTCTTTTTTTTTTTTTTCACTCATTTCAGGCTTTCCCAAACAGTCTCTCGTACCCGAATCCGCGAAAATCACGTCCGTGCAGATTTTGCTACCCTAGCGAATGATTTGAATTCAGACGACGTTCCGAGGGAATTGAACATATTTTTCGAACGATTTCCAATCCAAAAAAAATTTTCGGAGAGCAGAGAACGTCCCGCCTGCTCGAAAATTCCAAACCCCGCAACATCGGAGCACCAAGAAGAGCGTACGAAACTTGTTGTTCCGTTCTTCGTATGACTCCGCGTTCGCGCTCGACTTCTGAGGTGCAAACCGTGCATAGACTCCGATTTCAGTTAGGAAGGGAATCGGGCGTGCACCGGTTGCACGCACAGGTATAACCAGCGGGTCGTTTTCATCGCGGCTTTGATTACTCCGCGCGTAACGCCAGCGGCGATATCTCCAAATATATACCCACCCTGCCATCGAGAACCGAAACTGGAATCGAAATGAAAACTGACCGCGCACCGTAGCGGAGCGAGTATCAAGCGAAGCCGGGCCCAAATTTCGCTACAAGGATGACGTAACGCGATTCACGCGACTCTCGCCTAGTTTTTTTGTCTCGCCACGGTCGTCCGCCGTATAACGCGAGCATCGATGTATTCACAAAGGTTCGTCGCCCCCTTTCCCTCGCAGTTTACGCATCGCGAGCACGTTTACATTACGTACCCCGTTGCTATTTCGGTGAACAGTTCCCCCCCAACTAGACACGCCACTGACCCAAATTTAGAGATCGCTACTCGTCGCCCTGCCTCTCCCTTTCCTCCGACGCTGTCCGCCTCGGTCACTTCCGGTTTTAACGTACAACGCGCGACGATCGAGAGCCAACGTTACGACGAGCGCACGGAACATTTTTTCCGGGCTCGCGAACGCGCCGCGGGTGAGACGAAAAAATATATCGACGAGTAGAGGGGGTTTTCAAGGGGCGAAATTTTCGAACGTTTGATAATCCGTTCGGTGAATTCCGTGGACTACTGCGAGCTACGAGTACTTTTCGTCACGTTGAAATTGCGTCAATATTATCGGTAAAAATTGCCGTAAGATGTAGTCGCGGCGGTTCTTCTGTCAACAGCTCGATAAGGGCTGTTGCCGGCGTCGGACCGTGCGGGCGCTTCGAGGGCGAACGGAACAAAAGGGAGAGAAAGGGTGCGCGAGCGCCGAGGTAAATATTTGAATAACCCGCCGCGTCGATACTAATATCGTTACAACGGGCTCGACGAAAATTCCACTTACTGCATACACGTATCTCTTCGTTTGTACCTACCGTCTTCCGCGACAAGGGCCGACGACGCACGGACGAAAGAGAATCCACAAAAATTGGGAATTGCCGTCGCAAAAGCGCGGTATCCTTTCAAAAGTCGAGGCGAGCCGACGAAGCGCGGTCAGGCGCGGAGTTCCTTTTCAGTTTTCATCTCTCGCAAAAATATACCTTCGCCGTTTCCGAATACACGCGCGCGAAACTCCGGAAATATCGAACGTCGTCTCTGCGAAAATCGGTTCGTCTTCCGCTACACGTAGCGATAATTGACGAAACGTAATGACGATTATTTATCGCGCCATAAAATTTCGGTAGAAGTCCATCCACTGCCGGACGATGAAAGTCGTTCGGTTTGCGTCTCGCGATTGAATTTATATCGGACAACTGTTGCGTTCGCTCGCCTTCATTATCTCGCATTATACACGAATAGGAGGAGGAGGAGGAGGAGGTGGACGCGGTGCACAATAACTCGTGATTCATGACGCAACAGAGGACGCGAGAGAATGATCTCGACGACGTTAAATGTTGCGACCCTTTGCCCCCGTGGAGAATCAAATCTGGGCGTAACTTAATTTTACTTTATTGACCGTTACGGCTTGTCTTGTAACAAACTAGATATTCATTCGCCGCGCAACGAGTCAACGCTCACGATTTTCACGACGTAGGACGTAGGAGTGAAGCGAGTTTCCGAAATAAAACTGAGTGAAATTTAAAAAATTTTTTTTTTTTGCCGCAGTCAATGAAATCAACTCAATCCGACATCTTTCGCTTCGAGTCGGCTCGGCCTCGGTACGTCGGCGACTCTTATTTTTCAATCGATCTTAATTTCTTTCACGGTCAAACCGAGAAGGTTAATGCAGATGATACGAAAGCTCGTAATCGGATAGCGCACGCGTAGCCCACCTTTCGCTCTGTTCTAATCCATTATGACAAATTGGATGACCGCTATATAGACGGTACGGATTCCCTCGGCCCCACCGTTTTACGTTCACCTTCGCTGAGGCTGGCTAGCTGGCTCGTTCGCGTCACGCTATCCTCCAATTTTCGCAAAACTATAGAAGAAAATGATATACAAACAGACGAGACGTCGCTTCGATCCTGACAGGCCCACGCCCATTTTCGGCTATACGCGCAAGATTCGAGAAGGAGTAAATACCGTGTCGCAAATTCGATCGTCAGACGTCCGAATTATAGACACCGGCCGTACACCTGTGTACAGGTGGGATAACGTTGTCAACGATGTCTCTCTATACAAATCAATTAGGTGTCGCGATGTACGCGCTTACGTACACGTATGCGTCCACCGCGAGGATACTTAACGCATATTAATTGGACTGCATCGACGCGCCATGCTCGCCAGCTGCACGTTGCACCAGATTATATCGCGCCTCGCCAAAAGGACGTTTGGCACCGCTAACGAGGCCGCGGTTTCAGCTATGACTCGATGCGTCGTCTTTGTCGTCGTCGTCGTACGGAGGATGACCCTGTATCGAATTACGAAATTTCTATCGGAATTTTCGGCTTTCTATACGCGGTCCATTTTTTCAATCCACACCGTCGACGCGAGTCGAAGCTGATGAACGCGGAGCTCGATTTCTCGAAATCAAAACGAAGTCGAGCGAGTCGATTAGCTGCGTATAATTTTCCTCGCGTATCGGGTCTATAAACGATCGCAGTTTGTGCAGCTGTGCGTGTATTCCGACGCGATTACGTGGCGTGAAAAATGCGACGCGCGATGCGTGCGTGCGTCGGGTGACGACGATTGTGCATATGGCATTGTATGTACAGAAATCGGCACGTGAGGAATCAGATCCGCGGCGGACGTCCGGCGTGCAGCACATTGAATCCGATAGAGTCAGATGTCGCGCTTGGCGTCCAACAATTGTCGGTATACAACACGGGCACACCGTGTTACGCAGTCACTTGCGAGATGTACGTACGTTCAATATATCTATGGTACGTACATGCATGTCGAACGTATCCTCGTATCCCGACTTCAAACATTTTCGAATTGCGAATTGTGTTATTTTCAGGTGACGACAGAACCGCCTCACTTCCGATTTGCTTTACTTACTCGATGAATTTTTTGATTTTGATGGCTCGCTGTGGCCGAACTTGATTTCAGATTTTTTGTTAGAAGTTCGTCGTACGGAGAATCTTATTTAGAATGAGAAAGGCGAGGATATCCGATGGCGGAATTTACCCCGTAGTTATCCCAGTCGGATTTTGGCTTCGGGGATGACGAGAATCGATCCTTCGTCATTCGCCTCCGGCGGAAAATCTGACGCCCCTATTCATGAAGGACTTAACGGGGCGAGGGGGTGGGGGGCAACTGCTCTTAACCTTCGCACCTTGTGCCCGATCTCATCCAATTTTTACTCAAAGCCGTCGACGTCGAGTGGGCTCACGTGTCGGGCGGGGCGGGTTCGATCGCGCGAACTTAGATAAAATAACGATGACGGGGTAATAACGGTATTGAAACTAAAATAGAATAAGTTAAAGAGGAAAAAAAAAGAAAAAAGAGGAAATACCGCGCCCCTCGCGGAGCGCAAACTTTCGCTTCGAATTTACAATCACTCCGTTACCCTTGGAGAGTGTCGGGGTATGAAGTACCTACCCCTGCGTACAGCGTGTACAACGTGGCGAAGTGAAACTTCAAAGTGTGTTGCAATATTCATTCGCTCGGAGTTAAATATTTCATGAAAAGTGCTTATCCCTTATCCGGTAAACGAAGATCTTCTGTATCGCGCGATCGCTTGTAGGAAATTTTATTACTCGTACACCTGCAAAGGTAATTCAACACGTGCGTCGTACTCTTCTACCGAAAATATCTCGCTACTTCGAAACTGAGATGATTGATGAATTTTTTTTAACAAATGGCTAACGATACCTCGTACCGAAGTTGAATTCTTCAATGCCCGCTTAATGAAATGTCAGGAAGATCTGTCGTCGTCCGATTTAACATGGGACTGAGGTAAGCACGGCAGTGAAGAATCTTCGAATCGATTGTCCGAATGAAAAGTGAAGCCCTCGGCGAACTTGAGCCGAATAAAGAAACAAAAAAAAAAAAAAAAGATCCGGGGGAAAAAAGAAGCGAGTAAAAACAATTCGCTGCTCTTCAAAACGCGTTATAAATATTCAGTTCGAGGTGCTAGGCGAGCTGATATACCTTGTTGAAAAGCAGCGAAGAGGGTAATGTCGTACCGCAAAACCCTCGGAGCTCTTTGAATCGAAAATTTCATGAAAATGTAACCTTGACGTGACGTCTTATACAAAGGGATATAACGGAACAACAAATTCTTGAAACCTGTAAGCCAGCGGTGACTTCGAGCGCGCAGAAAAAAAAAAATTAAATAAGAGACTCGGGGGAGCGAGAAAAAATCATCGGAAGGTTCGGAAGGGAGTCGACCGTACTTGGACTACTCGAAGGCACGCGTGCCGACAAATAGGACGGGCATCTGTCGACCGAAAGCGCGAGTGTGCAGTTCTATTTTTCTTCTCGACATCGTCATCGCGTGAGTCACGCTCATCTCCATCGGAAGGCTGCCCGAGACGTGAAATTTCACGTTGACAAGGTTCGTTGCGCGAGTACATCGAGTCGTGTGCGTCTTCGACGCGAGTAAAACTCCTTCGATGTTTCTGCAGGTTGGAAGAATTACGTCGACCGAAAGACTGAAAATTGGAGGCAATGTTCGCGTTCCGATGCGAAAATTTAACCTACCCCAACCCGACGATGACGTTCTCGAGGGTATGTCCGTTCGGAGAATTTGCGAATTTTCTAAAAGTAATTGATCGGAAACGGTTCGACGGAGCGGAGGGTTTCCCTGCCACAAAAATAGCCTCCGAAGGCATTCCGGCCTGCCGGCGATACACACGTTTTTTTTTTTTAGACCACCCCTTTATTCGAAACGTAATTGTGCACGGTATTTGCATTTCTAACCACGTGGAACGTCGACGCTACGCCGTACGAGTATAATAAACCAGTCGGTGTTATGACATGTTAGGAATTTAATCGGATCCGACTGACCCAAATGCAGAACCTCGACTCCTCGCGGCACTGTCCGCTGCCATCTACGGATACGCGGCATACCGTAAACGATCGAAGGACGGACGGACGGTCAACGCGAACCGCCGCAACTCCGAAGTGCAGCAGTCGCGTCATCGAGACGGAGAAAAAATTCAACGAAGCTAAAAAAATTCCGTAGTCGCTTTCCATTTTTCCCCCCCCCCCCCTTTATGTTTTTCATCTTTTCTCTCGTCGTCGTTGAAAGGAGCGCGCAAGACCTGTCGACCGTCCCGTTATCGACCACCTTTTCGTTCAGAGTTACCTGAAATTACCCGTTTTCGTGTAACCTGTTGCACGTTTCGGGTGATCGGGGTACACCGGTTTGTTCGAATTGTTGTACGATGTAGAAAAAAAAAAAATAACGGTTGTTTCTTGCCGTCTACGGAAAACCAAAAAAAAAACGGTTCGCAGATCGCGGGGGAGTGCCGGTTACACGTCCGCGGTGACTCGGCGAGTCCGGAGTATCGCTTGAAGGTCGGGATCCAGCGGAGGGCTCATTAAATCCGTCGGTCGCCTCCACCTTCGAGGAGGGCAGAGCCCCACGGCGTCCCCGTGAATTTCTATTCATGACGACCGACCGATAAATTTTCTCTCCCGCGTTTTCCGATAGCGGGAAAACAAACGGCGTGTACCGCGCGGGTATTGTGCTTCCGGATTTCTCCAACTTCGTTTCGTCCAGATCCGTTCTTTCGAGCGGAACGATCTTTTGCCGCTTCTCTCTCGTTCCGCCGCGGAAGCCAACAACGAAATACGGAAGAGTCCCCAAAATTTACGAGTCTTACCGAAGTTATCGGCGAAGTGATATAAAGTCGACCTTTCGCACCGCTGTAGTAAAAGGGGGACGGAAATAAAAAAAAAAAAAAACGCCGGGATCCCTCGATACGCGTTTACATACGCGATCCCCTTTTCCGATCGATCCTTCCGTATTTTGAGCGAACGCCGATGGACTCGAGGCTTCCTCCAGATGTCGCGAAACCATGGCAAAAACGCTCGGGGGACGGTCATTCCGAATCGGAAACACCCTCGCCATCCGGACGCCGCGGTCTTCGAATGGCAAAGTTGAAATTTCTTATCCCCGAGACGGTTTAGCGTATTTTTTTTTTTCACCGCGCCTTTCCGACTCTTCGCCCCTCGCTGAGCCTTCGTTATTTCGAACCAGTAGCGCTCGGTGCAGGGGGCGTTGGCCGGAGCGGTGATGAGATCGTTCTTCTTCCCTCTTTCGACTGCACCGCGTGGAAGAAAAAAACAAATGAAGTAATCGCGAAGAGTTCGCCCTTCAGCAATCCTTTCAATCGGCGTCGTGTTTGGTTCGCGAGAGTCGAGCCAGCGAGCGGTGGAGTTGTTTCTTCAAAATACTATAAAGAAAGCGCGCGTCGCGAACGAGGCACGCCCTCGCCCAGACTTAGCGGAACTTTTAATTGGATTCTTTCCTTTATGTTTCATCGCGCTCGCGGTTCTCCGCATAAACCCTCCCCCCGGCCTTTTCCAGAGACTCCTGTAAAACTCGCTCGTTGCGCGGCCGCGCGGAATCTTCAATGCTTTTTACATTTGCCTTCGGACTTACGACGTCCCCGAAGGCTTTGAAATTACCGCAACGGAGTTGTGCGGACGGGTCGCGCGCGATAATTGGGCGAAAACCGGACGACGCGATATACCTACAACGCCCCGTCATCCGGATATATCGACTCGGAAAATTTTTCTATTTCCAACCGATTTGCCCGGATGAATTTCAAAGATTATCCCGTTCTTTCCACCGAAGCCCTGCCATTTTCCGCCTCCCCCCCCCCCCCCCCCCCCCCCCCCGGATTATAACGCTTTGAGAATGAATTGAAGCGGACCGATAGAAGAGGTGAGGACGCTGTGCGCTACTTCGTTGACCTGGATCGGTGTATAATATTATAAACTTGCCTTATTTCCGCGAGCTACGCTACACACCCAACTTGCGCCGCGAATCGATTATCCACGTGTCATACGCGAGACGCGAGCCGAAGACAACCCACCCTCGTATTCATGCGCGCTCGTCCATCTCTAACATTTTCCAATCTTCCCCCCGAAGATTGATGATTAGAAGAAAAAAAAGAAAAAACACTTTTTCGGTTGCCCTGTGCTCGGTCGTTCGAATGTAAGACTCCCCGTCACTTCCCACGGAATAACTATACGAGTACGGAGGGATTACTGTAACTGCGAGAAGCGTTCCCCGCAGTGTCGTATACGCGCGGTACACGATACGTGCGGCATTGTCGGAGGCTGGGAAAAAAAAAAAAAAAAAAGAAGAAGAAACTCCGCTTCCACGTCCCCCGTTATTATCATCGTTCGTCCCTCTCTCGAGTACGTACATACGTACGTATATATGACGCGTCGATTGTCGCGCGTTATACGTTATACCCGCGGGTCCTAGGGGAATAAACGTCGAATCCCCGAGGGTAGGGGGTTATGTGGCCGGAGGGGGGCGAAACGGCGCCAGTATCTTTGCGCCATATTTCATAAGTTGATCGCGTCACGGTCCGCCGTACCGCGGTATCCCATACGGGGGTGGGTATCCGCTGCAGCGAGAACGGAGTCTCGGAACGAGGCTTGGCTAGGACGATATAAATTGAGCTTAATTGGGGTAGCTGATTCCTCGCTAAATAGAACTTGCCGCTGCCGGATGAATTCCTCAAATCCCACGAGTATAATGAACCAATCGGAATACGCTGCCGTTCCATAATGTAATCGAATCGTTTGTTCCACCAGCCTACGTTATGCTCCGCGACTGTATAACTTATATGTATGTATACATATAATACGTCGCCATGTTGAAACTCGTAGGTGTATAACATGTAACGCGCGTTTCGTAAGGGCGAAGGCGAACCGGACGGTCATGGGCGACCAATTAATCAGACTGAATGTAATTTCGCAACCTTCGCTCCGTTTCACCGACGAATTCGAGCCCTTCTCGATATCCCTTATTCAGGAGATGGTTGGTACCAAAGCAAAACGGAGATCGGCTTCGCAGTTATACGCCTCCCAAACTCCCGAGTTATCCTCCGCGAATCTCCCTTCAAAGTCCACCGAGCAATAATCATCCCTTACACCCGACGAAGACCATATTTACCCTCCCCTCCCCCGGTACACGTGACGACGCTTCAATTTCGCGCTATCGGTCGCTGCGTCGAATTCTAACCCCGTGACCCACGCGAGGGTACGTCGACTGTGACGATGGAAATCTTGTCCTCTGCATCCCAATGTTCGGACCAGAGAACACGAATTTCGAAACGCGACTTTTGAAAGGCCTCTTTGAAAAAAATTCCCCCCGATTAGGAAACAGGAAGGACGACTTCTGGCGTTGACGCGGTTTGGATTTCGGGGGGCGGGGCGAGGGGCGAAGATATCTTTCTGCGGCCAAGTTTCGGTCTTATCGAGCGGGTGGTGATACGGCCGGATTAATGGACTAGACTCCCGTTCGCTTTGTTAACGTTACGCCCTGGGATCCCTGCGGGGCGGTCCGACGGCGCGATTAGGCCGGACCGAATAACGCCAACTTTCGTCGATCCGTTGAACGCTTTGGAAATTATTTATTTCAACGCGCGCGAAATTACGAAAAGAGGGCTCGTTCGGAGGAAAGCCGTTTTTCGGATCACATCCTTCCACTTCCGAGCCCCGAAGACAATAACCCCGGTGCGCCCTGTAAATTTCCCGCACTGCAGTAATAACCGCGATGCATACGGACAACTAATTTATTTAAGCGCTAAAACTTACCTCGTTCCATGACACGCCAGTGCAATAGATCTAATTGTAAGTTAGAGCGAAGAAAACTATAAAAAGAAAATGCAATCTAGATCGTAGCCGTGAGCCGAACCGCGGCTATAGTATGCATCAATACCTATCTACTTTCGTCAGGTTTTCCGTAAAAAGTAATTTTACATTTTTCAGCCCGCTTTTTTCATTCTCGAGCTAAGGAGCGTTTCTCCCGTCATGTACACACGCAATTGCGGATAGGTATGAATAACACGCACATGTAATATACGTATGTGATGGCTGTGTGCTCGTTGTGTATTTCACATGCGCTTTGGTTGGTAAAGCGGAGACGACTGTGGGGTGATACTGGTGGGGATAACTGGAGGGTTGGTTGCCCTTGTATTGATTCACAACCCCTATTCCCATTATTCCCACCTCCGGAAGCCGAAGAGGGCCGAATTGGAACGTGAGGAGGGACGCGGGGGACGAAGCAGCTAACCTCCCGCAGCAGCGGCGTAGACTCGAGGAATTTATAGGTAAAAATTCCTATAGGGATGCCGATGCGAAATGCCATCGAGAATTGAAAACGGGATTAGCTGATGTGGTAGGAAATGAAAGATCGCCTCTCGGGGATTATTGAGAAGAAATTTTTGCAAGTCGCATTCTCACTTACTCCTCGTTTCGCGAATATCCCGATCGTACTGCCGACTGTTTTGCTATTCCGGATTCAAAATTCGATTCGTCGTTCTTCGAAATTTTGAACATTTTTTCGCTTTTCTCTGCGGCCACTCTGGATATTTATCTGTACACTGGTTCGAGAATCCGTGCTCGAGTTTGAATTTTCCTTTGCTACGAAAAAAATTTGTTCGCTAGTTGCGATGAGAAAAATCAACTGAAATCGGAGGACAGGTGATGAGAAATTCTCACGTGCGCTCGACACCGGTTGCAATTAAATCGTTTGCATAATTCGACACTGTCAACATTTTCCGATCGTTCGTACAGCGAAGCCGGCGAGAGATAACGGCTCTTCAGTTAAAAACCTTCGGTTCTTCGAAATCCAAGTAATCGATTGCAGGGAATGGAGTAAAAAAAAATTTATATATATACATCGTTGCAAACGGTGCGATACAAGCCACCTGCTCCTCTCTCCGTTTCGAAGGTGGTAAAAAGCTCTGCGCTCGGGACGCTGCGGACGATAGGAAAAAAGGCTCGTTGCACAAAAGGATAAGTGCAATAGATGCAGTTATATAGAGACGAAGCAAAAGGGGACGAGCGACGGGGCTTCAGATCGAACGATCGCAAGCTTATTAAGGCCAAGTGACCCCTTCGAATACTTGCAAGCTTTGCACAGCGTGGAACTTATTAGCTTTATTGAAAACTTGAAAACCAACCTTATCCCGGGAGAACCGCAACCGCAGCTGTAGGTAGCGCGCACACGGTCACACCGACCGTACGATACAAAAACTATAGACGACCGTTTGAAAGGAACCAATTTTTAGCACCGCTGCCGCTGCCGCTGCCACGTCGTTCGTTTTATTTTTCGTTCACCTTGTCTATCTCGCGACCCTATTTCTTTTTCACCTCTTATTCGCGCTTTTTCACAGCTGCGCTTTTAACTTTTCAGAATTGACGGACGGTTCGTTTACACAGACAGTCGTGTAAATTAGGATCGATATCAGACTCGCGCGATATGTATATCTGTATAAATAATCAAACCGTTATACCTACCCTACGTAATGGTTTGGTCTGGGAATAGAATGAAGAGTGGAAAGCAAAAAAAAAAAAAAAAAACAGAAGAAGAATATACGTCAGGTCACCGCACATCTCGTCGAACGAACGAGCTTCTACTCGGTAATTTTCTCTTCGTTTTATCGTTTTCACAACAAATCACTCGGCAAAGATACGTAGTTTGCCTCTTTCCAGTTCGTCTGGACACCGAGCAAAGTTGGGTAAGAACCCCGGAACAGCTTTTTACGGTCTGCTATCGACGCCGCGTGTCGCAACTTTTACAGCATTATAATACCTGCGATCCATGGAAAATCATCGCAGCCGTCGCTTAAACGTATGTACGTACATACTCACAAAGTTCTCGTCACAATCTGCCGCTTGCAACGTTCTGTTCAACACTTCGCCCCTCGAGAGACACGTTATAAAGTTGCCGCATAAAAGTTTAAACACGTTTAACGTCATCGTCATCGCCAAGAGAGGCTTACCCGTCGTACGGGCCAACGAATAATAGGGTTTTCAAAACGCTCGTTATTTGGCTTCGTTTTTTCCGAAAACTTTCTTCAGAAACCACCGTATAATAAATGACACTAAGCGTGCCCAGATCCGTCACATGCGAAGGGCCGGAGAGAGAGGGACGTCGTCAGATATATATTTGCGGCAGACTTTTCTTTTCGCACGCACTCGGCCGGATAACGTGCAATTAAGAATAATTGATAGCGATCCATCCAGATCCGTGCCCCATAGGGTCTATTCGATCCCCGCGGGGGTGGGCATTGCAATCGCGTGCAGTGTGACTCGAATTATAGCCGGCTGAGCCATCGACGAATTTTCACTCAGTCTTCCATTGTTTCAGCAAGTTTCTACACCGTACCTTCTGACATTTTACTTTCAACCTTCGGGAAAAATCGATAACCTCGTTTTTCCACCTAACGTCCATGTCCGTCAGTTCACCAGTCAACCTTGCGAGCAGCATTAGCGAGCTTTCTTATACGTACATACGTCTATCTACCTAACTTGTATACGTGGACATGCATACGTCAATGTACCTCGACTCAACCTGCCCAGGCTTCCGTTGGCGAGAGACGCTTCAGACGAAGGATCTTCGACAAATTAGTCGCGGTTGGAATTACATGTTCGAAAGAGTATTCCTCCTACTCTGCAGGCAGAGAAAAAGAAAAAAACAAGAAAAAATGGCCGCCGGCGCTCGAAGCATGAAGATCTGATGGAAACTCGACGTTTTAACATTTTTAAGTTCCCTTTTTTGGGAGGGAAAGTCGAGGGTGAAGTTGAAGAGATGGAAAAAACTGCACCCTAAACCCTTTCCGTATAGTATCTCGCGTTGTTGCCCACCGTCACAAGTAGAAACGTAGTCGGTCGTTCGTTGGAGCGGCCCCCCGTTGAGAATGTTACATAATACAAGTAGGGTTGTGATATCGCATCCCCCGATGGCGAGGAGCAGACGTCCGCGCGCGCCTGCAGACTACGAAAGTATAAAGGAGAAGAGGCTCAATTAAAAATCAGATCTTTCAACGAAAAGCTGCAGCAGAAGCCCCCGCTAAGCTCAACAACCCCACGCATATTTATGCAACCCCTCAGCTCTCGAGGGTCTCTGGAATCCGAGGAGAGTGGAGTAGCTGCTATTCCCCTAGGCGTGCTACAGCACTTGGCCTCTTCGTTTGTGTACACCACTTTCATTTCTTTTTCCATTTCTTTTTCCTACATTTATTTACTTCTTTTTCTCGTTTTCTCCTACCGCCATAGACATGCAGCCGCGAGAAATGATGCCGTATATTCAACTGAGACCATAGGGTGCGGAGTGTTCCATGTCAATTCGAATCCTAGATACCAGCTCGAATTCCACAATTTTTCATTTCTCTCGAATTTCTATAGGAGAGTCTACTGGATGAAAAAGAGGATCAGCGGATGATTCGATGATCGGTGGGTTCAGCGATGAGAACAATCTCAGTTTCTGAGGGGAAAAGAATCGTGGAAAAGACGAATAAACGACAGTTAATCGATTCAGCTCGCCGATGCTCATAGGTTTACATTCGGAGAACGGCCGATCGTGACACGCAGCTAATGGGATCAGCTAACGAAATTTCGTACGAGAGCCAAACGAAGCAGCGATATACCAAAGTATTACTTGTCCCGGTTGTGTCGTAGGCAGCAACATTGCTTCACCGTTGAGAGTTTAGAAGCTAACGAAATCAGTTTAGTTGGCTTGCTACGAGTTGAGTTAGGTCAGATCGGGTCAGGTAAGGTTAAGTTGAGCCGCGATTCTAACCGCGGGTTACTCGCTCCCTTGTGTTTCTAATTACATTGACTGTCTAATTTAGTATCAAAGACTACGCCGACGATCGAGACAGTTGACGGGCTCTGTGAGAATCTCCTCGGATGAATCTCCTAGGGAATATCGAAATTGGAAGACTTCATCGTTGAATTTTCTAATCGGGTCGATGATCGACGGCAACAATCGCCCGCTATGAAACGCTCCCCGAATAAGGCTAATTGTTTTCAATTAGGGGTCGAGTAAATGGCGAAAAAAAAAAGAAGACGTTGAGGGGATACAAACGACCGCTCATCGATTAGATTTCCGAGCACATGAATTTCACCAAGGAATTTCTAATAAATTCTCCGATAGTAATTTCTATACGTCAAAATTTAATTACCGGTACGCCGGGCTAAACTCCCGCAGCGGAATTTCCAATTTTTTTTCTTCATCGTTCTCGAATTGAGTATGCATCAACAGAACTCCACTGCATCTTGAAATGGTAAAATAATAACTCTGCGATGTCGGCAGTGTATGTTTAAACTACGGTGAATTATATAACTAATTTCTGCAAATGCAGATGGTATTTTAAACAGCTTCTCTATCGACCAATTCCCTGCAAGCTCTGACGTTCCGCACGCACCGTTCGGTATTCGCAGCCGACAATAGATGCACTACGAACTATGATCTAAGTTCGAATGAAATTTCACTGAATTGTGACGATGGGTCACAAGCCCGGTGAAAATTCGAATCCGGGTCGTATTTTCATGAAAATGATAATCACTCGGACAAGTGGATCAGATTTAGTACATCGGTCAGTGACGCGATGATTCAAATTTCCAGGGAGTAAAGAAAATACAAGAAAGAAAAGCGTGGCTTGGAGCCGCCCCGCGCAGGGGAGAATTTCTTGCTACACTTGGCAAGGGAACCACAACCGCGCTATTATTTGGTCGAAGACCGCAAACGATGTATCACCGAGAGACCATGAGACGTCATGACCAGGCCGTAACCACCTGCGATTGCGGTCTGGCGGCTATTCTGTTTTGCTGATTGTGAAACCTACTCGGTAGGGAATTTTCCAGAAATAATCATAAATCTCACGATCACTTAGTTCCAATACATAATTCCCGGTCATTTAAAAAGAACTATCATAATCTATAATCGGAATAAGAAAAGAGGGAAGAAAAAAGCCCCCTGAAAACATCGAAGATTCTTTCTATGTTCTATCCCCAGCTTTTGGTCTGCGGAATTGGCCTGCTTTCAAAAAACCAACTATAGGGTTGCAGAAAGATTTCCGACCTGATTGAACCGATCGACTGGTCACCGTTTCGCCCTGGGCATCTTGATTGTAGAGTTACAAGAAAAACGTACGGTAGTCGACTATAGTAGTCGAAAACATTTTCTGTGAATTTGAATTTTTCATATCTGTACAGGTTTATCTACACGGTAAGAATTTTATTTGTACAAATCAAATTTTACAGTTCCACAAATCACGTTAGGCTTACATCAGTCCCAAGGATTTCCATTGGGATCATAAAACTTGCAAAGCTGAAAGCAGTAGTATGAAAAATATATTCATGAGCGTTTGAGTACGTAAGGCATATAAATCCTTGCTTCAAATCCGATATGAAAAATCCTTCCTTATTCAAATACCGAATAGCGCGACCGACCGGTTTGAATTTCAATATTTTCATCACCCTACGGGTTGCACGCGATGAAATTAAATTCCACGTCATGTAAAATGTAATTTCAACGGTTTTTCCTCAGCTAAATTGAGTAAAATTAAGGTGAACCGGACTAGCTATAATTTAGTAATTCATACTATGAACAGGCAATCAATTTAGCTGACCTCTGGCAGTAAAACAACAAAAATTTAATCGGCAACCCAAAAACAAATCTCCCTAATACTCGGTAAGTTTAGATTGATTCGAATTCATTTCAGAATATTCAGAACATTCCCCACCCTCTAAATGACTCGTCTCAAAAACGAGATCTCGCTTCAAAATCTAATTCCGAATATCGCCAAAAGCGCGGGAGTAAAATATCCCCCGGCTCCTACGCCAGTGAAGTTGACTGGATGGCTGGGGGTCGGGCGAGGGTCGCAAGCTGCAAGCACGCCACCTAACGGCATTTCTTCGTACTACGGCGTCGCAGTCACCACCTGGCTGAAACCTACGTTAGACGTAAACCATCCAAATCCTCCCTCCTTCGGCACCAAGGCACTAGGTCGCCCACAAAAGCATCTTAGCTAACGTTGTAAGTAGATTTAGTTTCTCCTGCACGTAATAGTCACCATTTCCTATCGGCACACCTGGGAATAAGTCGTACCGCCCCGCGATGACAACGTCAAAGTTGTTTCGACGGGTACACGTCGACGTTTCTTTCCTACCGCACCAAATCTCGGGATTTCGAATGGAACACCGCAACTCCCGAGGTTCAAATATTGCACGAATATTCTCTAATAGAATTTCAATCTTCGTTCGACTTCGAGTTTCTTTTCTTCCTACTGCCTGATCGGTTCGGTTGTTTTGACATCCAGATAATGGCTCATCTCATGCATTTAGCAATTGTAGATTTTTGATTCCATCTGCTTCGAACTGAGGGTGGGCATTTCGATCGCCTGCTCACATCGCACTTTTTCGTCGCTTTCTTTTCACAGACAGCTTGTCGCTATATCTGGATATCGGTGGTACACGGTGCGCAATTATTGCTTATTTCTTGAAAATTCCACGCATATTTCTTGACTATATGTACGTTGAAATCCCAGGACCGAAATGCGCCTGTCAACGGGGATGAATCATCCCCTCGCTCCGATTTCATCTGTACTTTGCATTTTTTTCTCATTTCACATTGTACTCTATGTATTATGTATACCGTGAAACGATTCCTGGTCTTGACATAAAAGCTGGCGGGCTTATTTTCTTTCAATATTGACGCCATATAGGTATACTGGGGAATTCGGTATCACGATATTCCCATTGTTATTCGAAGCAAATCATTCGCATTACGTTAGACGAATCGATTCGATTTTTGTAAGAAAATTCACGCTCTTACAATTGTCTTTTCCAACAAGTCGACGATGATCAATTCTTTGGATCTACGGTAAGAAAATATCCTGCAGAAATTGAGGTCCCCCATTGCTCAAAAAATTATCGTTGTACTCTGGTACTGTACATTTTTTGAGTACGCCTTTTCCTCTCTGCAATTTTTTTCTACATAAATAAAATGGCCGACCTACCAGAGACACGTGACTATTAGCTTATATACAAATAAGGGTTGCATAGAACGATATATAGAAGAAACCGATCCCCTCGTCTGATCATCCGTACATCGACGTAGGTAATAAGACGGGGTTGGATCGACGCTTCTGTCCCTGGAGAAATGCATTGCCGAGCAACTGTGCTATATACCTAAGCTATATCTACGCTTATCTACGTGTAAATGCATATACCTAGTTCGACTTGATGTCGGAAAGGACGAATATATACCGTTGGAGTGAATTTGATAAAAGATTCTCGATCAATTCCTGTGATCGGAATACTGTAAGGCTTTCATGTAAATTGCGAAACGCTCAAACAACAAGGGAGGATTCTCACTATACGTATAGACATATTCGGAAAGTTACGTGCCTTATTGTCCGTCGAACAGACATAGGATGAGATCTGTAAAGAATTTTTCAAGTAATTTCACGTTTTCCATATACGGTGTATTGCTATACTTTCGTTTCAGATAATTAAAGATTTTAATTTTTCTCATAAAAAAAAAAAACCCTCAATGTATCTACAAAAACAACTTTCCGCGCGAGATTGACATTTTTTTACGGAGGTCATCATCTAACTCTGCCTTTTCTTGATAATAAAATCAAATGAAACTACAATCTGGGGTTGAAAATGCAGAAGCGAAAAGGCGCCATTTGGGGCGTGTCCCATAAAAGTGAACCCAATAAAAAAGAACCTCGATACTTTGCGGTATTGGAAAATTTGATTCAAAAAATAATATTTCTATGCACAAATATAGCTTCATCTTATTCATCCATCTGCTGTCCACCATCAGCAGATGTAATCAGGCGTGTGTAAAATATTTCAATTAAAACGCTGTGAAGGAGAAATACATTGGTAATGTTATTCCGATGATGTTTGCTCTGAGCTGGAAATGATGAAAAAATTAATTTTCAGCGATAAGTTTATACATATCACCTAGACTAAACTTTTCCTTCGGTTTCTTTACGTCTTCCTTATTTCTGCATCCAATGATTGTAAATTCTGCAGCTCCGGAATCTGTGGAGACGTTTAAGAAAATTTCCAGCTCCGCAGGCCACGTGGTGCTCGAGTGTTTTCTCTTTGTGCGAGAAAATCGATCTCTTCGTCCTCCCTCACAACACTCGAGGCAGGGCCCGCCTACCATTTATTTCGGAGGTTCATGACTCCTTGGCTCGACGCGGGGCGATACGACTGCGGTATAAATTGAATTACCAGAGGAGCGTACCTTGGAAAGGATCGCAGCTAAGGGATGAGAAGAGAACAAGGAGAGCGAAGGTGGAGAGAATTGAAGGAGAGAAAAGGAAGGGTGGAAAGGTGAAAGGGAGGCATACATCACTACGCCCTAAAAATATCGTGTTATGTCGCGGCGCAAGTGAGTCGCTTATGGGAAGTGAATAAAACTGATATCACATCCAGCAGGCAGACACCGTGGAGTCGCCACCCCAGCGGCAACCCGAATTAAATCATGATCGCTTCGCGGTTTCATCCAGTTGACGTACAATCCCGATAAATAAATCAATTATCGAACTTCGTATATATTTTTATCTCCGAATCGCTTCCGTTCAAATTCATTTTCGCGCACGGATTTCGTCGAGGCGTTCACGGTTGGGGTCTGTCGGAAACCGAATATGATGAAACGACAGATTCTGAAAATCTGATTCTCAAATAACAGACGAAAAACTAATTTTCTCATCTTCTACGCTGTACAACGACTCGAGAAGCTCAAGATAAAATCGGGGGACCTCGGATATTCCGTTGCAATAATCTAACAAGTCGAAATGCGTACGCGAGAATTCAACTCGCTTGAAACTTTTCCGAAACCGAGTCGGATTTTGGTCGAATTTGGGTGGACTGCGACTGCGGTAGAAACAGTAGCAGCACCGAACGCGTGTCGAATGTGGTTACGACGACGCAGATCTAGAATGGCGCGTCTAGAGCGATCAAAGCATACAGACCACTTGACCTCTCGTGAACCCTTGGCGGCCACGGTTAGTGCTCGCCTCTACTTGGCGATGTTGAGTTTGTACGTTGAAAAATGACGTTACCTTGGTATAAGGGATTCGATTTTCTTGACCCACCTTTTGTTACGGTGCAGACATCTCAAGGTTTGGAGATGCCGGCGATCGAAGATGGAGAGAGGGCATTGATCTTCTTTCCAAATTCTAGTCAAACCCTTTTTCCCTTACGCCCGTTTATTATACTGTACAGCGTTCGCTCCACATCTGCTGTTATTTTTTATTCGCTCCTCCGAATCGCAGCGTTCTTCTTGCTTTTGTACGTTGAAAACAAAATCACGGACTGACGTCGATGACGACAAAAAAAAAAGTAGTCACGTCGTACGAGTCAATTTCTTGGAAGAGTTTTATCAACGGAACTGGCGACGATATCATGCAAATGCATGACTATACAGGATGAAGTATCATTTTTATTCAACGACTCAAAACCGCATATTCCTATCAGATTGGGCTTGTGTGATATTCTTTATTCTCGAACGCATACCAGTGAAACATTGGAAAAAAAGTAACGACATACCGAGAACTGCTTATGTTTCTCGAATGATGAGCTCTCGCCTTGACCTCCAGGTCCAGACTGCAGCACATGAACGCCGTGGCGTTCGCATTTCTGAGGCATTAGACTGTTTGATTGAAGCTCGATCAAAGCTCGTTATTCATCAGATTCCGTTCCATAAAGATATCATTTTTTCTATGCCTACATTATGCCGTTTAATTACCTACTACGACTGCTCGTATATGGTAATTGGTAATACGAGCGACAAAGCGCAATACTATCAATCTCTCGATTGAACAACATTGTAATTACGATACAAGACATTTCGCTTTATGGATATTGCAGTAGGTACATGAGATCGATGTATTAATAATTATCTTTTCGATGATTTCTCGTTGCAGAAAGAACAGCAGAGCAGCAAAGACAGGACGGCAGGAGGTGCGTCCTACAATTCGTATTTGGAGGACGACATTTACTTGGAGGATCAGGGGGACTTTGAAGGCTCTGGGCGTGGGGGTGGTGAAGTCCGCGACGACCTTGAGGCCTCCGGAAGCGGGCTTGGCCCTGACGACGAGGATGGTGAAGACAGTAGAAGTGAGAATTTCGTCCTTTCTTACATCGAGAAATTTACTCTTGCACTTTACGAAGCTGCATCTTATTCTCACAATTGGTATAATTTGACGGCTACGCGACCCGCGGTACGCAACGATGTCGAGTTTGAATTCGTTGTCACGTGACCGAAAATACGGAGGCGCGAATTTACTAATCGAGATATCGAAGATTGACGAGGTTTCAAATGCCTTACAGTAGATGTAAAAGCGAGAATTCTTCTTGGAAATTTTGAAGCTGTAACGCGGTTCGAACAAATGTTACGAATGAATGATAATTCGGTTTCAAAGACGTGTAAAACCACATTTCAGAAATCTCTGATGATAGTTTCTGGTTAAAATGCGAGCTTACAAATAAGCTATTGAATTGAACTGAACCGTCGAGAAAAAATACTCAATCGATCCTCCTACGAACAAAATTGATTCCTCAAAGACATTTGTCTTGAATAATTATCCGCCTACGATAACGAATTCGGTTAAAAAATTCTGGATATCCAATGAGAGACCGTATCAAACGACAAGGTGTTAAAGTATGACGGTTTATTATAAAAGAAAGATCGGTTGTATGTGCTCTTGAGACGTCTCATTAAACAGCGGAGTTAACAAATGTTTCCTGTTAACGTCGCGGTTATGCGATTCATTTGGTTCAAAGAAATAATGGATAGCCATGCTGGCTCGTTACTATTGCGCAGATGTCGGCACTAACAGCTGCCGACGAGTGAAATACGTGGACAGGAAAACGTGGCGAATGACGAATGACGAATAAGTTGAGTTAATAGAGAATAGCGCAACGCTGCGACGCCATAATATTAATCAAGAAGTCTTGATAGCGTTCGGGCAGGAGAGAACAAAACAGAAAAAAAAAGAACTGCATTATATTTTGTGTAGAATTTTGGAGAAAAAATCTGCCGCTATTAAATCTACCGATGGTGTAGATAGCATGGTAATTTTGACGAAACGACTAATCAAGGCTTCTTACCCACGTTCTCTGCATCCTCTATTATCGCTCACTCGACCTTTTCATTTAAAATTGTAAAGACTATCCGCATGAGGTATGATCTCATGCGGCTGGTCTCATCTGGAGAAAAACTGATCTATTCGAACTGATTGTACGTTTATATTGTTTCAGCTTTCAACAGCCCTACGAACAGAATAGCACCTGTGCCGAATAAGGTGGAATCGAAAGCACCTTACACCGAGGAAACGAACATCAAGACAAAACAGGTAAGCTATACAACGTACAATACTAGTTCCTATTTCTTCTGTCGTTTTATTCGACAGTGTGATCTGGCAAATATGAATATCAAACATATAACTACATGTATATCACGGTCACGAGTTCCAGATACGATGAAACGTAACGCCGTGTCTGGAATAACTCGTGACTTGAACCTATCGGTTTATACAGAAAAATTTGCCCCGCTTAGTAGAATTAACTTGGAAAAGTAGAGTACAGTAGATGAATAGTTTTAAAGGTATCAAAGTGATATAGCTGCTAATTACATTCATAACTGCCGTTAGCGTGTGATGAATTTTTACCGATTATGTAGTTATGGTCACTCGATTTCGCCTGGAATTATCTATTCACATCAATAGAGCGAAAATCTGATCAGTCTTATGGCAAAGTTCTGAAATTATTTGAGTTAAATTCTCTGCATTCGATTTTTTGTTAATGCTATGTGATTTTAGTGGCTGACTGGTAATGAAATTTTTTTTTTTCAGACGGTCGTTGAAACAGTTAATAGACCGGACACCGGAGTTGATTTGAACGAACCCATCGGAGAATACGAACACGAGGAGGATACCGAAGACACCAACGAAGTGCTCATCATGACTCCCAAACATGAAGACCGTGCCAGTTCTTTCTTTGCGCAACCAGGCGTCCTAGCTGGTAATATTTCTTTTTAAATTCTGTAACGTTAGAGACAACTTTACAAAAAAAACTACAATCTTAGTTTCAAGTATCCAATTTAACAACACGCGCGTTTTGATCAAGTACTTACCTATTTGTAGTAAGGCAATGACAGACTGACTGGTGCTGTATGATTCACTTATCTTATCTAATTTGAGCGAAATTTCAGATAACACGTAAAATGGTCGTATACTTGAATTATAGATCGAAGGTTGTTACACCTTTCCAAGCATATGTTTTGTGTTAAACTGTGATAGAATGTCTGGTTAGTGTACGAAATTTTATATTACGGTCAATATCACAATCAATGGAACTAGGGCAATCCACTATAAGGTCTAGGTCGTAAGGGATTTCTGTTATCTATGAATTTCAAACGTGCAATGAAAAGATTGTGACGTGTGGCCATGTGCCTTGATGAATATCGACGAACTTTAGTTGAGACTCTTTGTCATTTTTTCTCTTTGAGTCATAGATATTGAGTTTTGAAATTTTAAATTGCCCTTAAAGTAACGAATATAGTCTCAGAAAAATGACGTCACAGTAACTTGATTAAATAATCGGTATTGATAATGTCTTAATTTCATTTGTTTCAGCTGTTATAGGAGGTGCAGTCGTAGGACTTCTCTGCGCAATCTTAGTGGTGATGTTCATTGTGTACAGGATGCGTAAGAAGGATGAAGGGTCATACGCTCTTGATGAACCCCGTCGATCCCCAGCAGCTCAAGCATATCCAAAGCCGGGAGCGCCACATCATAACCGAGAGTTTTATGCTTGAAGCACCGGTTCTCTAAAAACTGATTCATACCCCTTACAGCCTCAAGATAGATACTGACTGATCGGCGGTTGCACTTGTTGGTATAAAAAATAATCTTGACTTTTAACGACATAAAATGGAAATTTGGACACTTGAATGTATTCCAACGCTCAGGTAAACAGAGCGCTTATGTTAGGATGGATATGAACAATTATCAATTCAAATTTATGCTTATTTATTTAATCACTCCAACAAATGGACGACGACTTTAATAATTACACACATCTGTTAGTAATTGCTGAACTTACGCAAGCGTACGAGCAGCTTTCTCTATATTTGCCACCATAGTAATCAGCCTCTGGAGAGTATCCGACATCAAAATCCTGAATTTATTGACGTACACGAGTATGGCTTCTGTGAAACTTGACTGTGAGTCTATCCTCGATGAAACGTTAGTTGTAATATTCAGCTCTTTAGCGTATACATGAAACCCAGCTAAGTAGCGTAGTCTACTTGTGTGCGACAATATCTAAACTTACGTCTAATGATTTATACTTTTCTATTTTAATCGTGCAATAAACTTATCATGCACCTATCGGTTACAAATATTTGAGAGTAGATCTCCAAGTTAATTTTTTTTTTCCATTAGATCATCCGTGCATATTGTAGAATTATGTTTCGTGTAGGAATTAATAAGAAGTATTTGTGTTCGTCAAAAAAAGAACAAGAAAGCTCTCTGCATTGACCGAAGAACGACTAATAGAAATAATCAAATATTCTCGACGAGTTTATTTCGAAATTTTTAGACTTCAGTTTTATTTTGTGTGTTCAAAATTTTTTTATTCAACTCGTATGTACATCGTTGTTGGTTGTCAAGAGTACTTTTAAAGATATTTACAAAATTCATATTGCTCTTCGAATTACACTTGTAATATTAATTGCTTGGATAATTCCAACCAATTCTCTTCTTTTTTTTTTTATTTATGTAGGCACATGCCATGCGTGCAGCTATAATATACATCGTAAAATTGAATCCAAATGATTATATTCTCAAAATCAAGACTCGAGTATAATTACAAAAATATCTACCAATGGCTGTATGGACGGAATGTGACAGTCATCATGACAACGTTTGGTTTTGTTACGTTTACTGCATTTCCGCAGCTCTGAATGAGAAATATCCAACCGAATAACTTTGATCGATTTTTATTATGTTGGACGGATATTGGAAACGAACAAATCAACGTATAGGAAGTATATTAATTTTTAGATATTATGTTGTTTTTTTTTATAATTTGTACATAGCTAATCCATTACAAACATATACATATACGGTATCTAAATCTTTTTACTAAATGAAAATCCAATGTAACTGTATAAATCAACCGATTACATTCTTTGCAGGCAGCAATATATTTTTCACGTTTTTGCGATCGATGTATACGCGCCCTTACTGTCCACGAATATTCAATTATTCGCTGTTTATGCAGGTAGCATTTTTACTAACGCACCTATTATTTGTTTATCTGGTCGTTACTGTGAGATTGAAATTTTCTTGCAAATCATTAGCGGTAAAATCATTCGAATTTGGAGCATAAAGTAAATGAAATAACTCGGATAAAGTTGTTCATAGTTTTGAGCTATGGATAGAAGAATGTTGAAACATTGATCATGTCACGATATCATCTCGTTTGGTAAATTATTGTTGGTGTTTATGTCGATTCCGGATCAGGTATACTCAGATTTATAAAAACCTGTTCGACAAAGTTTTTTCTTCATAGACAAAAACGCCCGATGAGTTATACGTAAAGGGAGTGAAAACGGCTCATTGAAATATTGGCCATTAGTGAAAAGTATAAATGTCAAAACATATCAATGATGCAGTTCAAAAGCAAAAAACACTACATTTTAATATTGATATAATACGTAGACTTAGGAGTAAAACGGAATATGAACTGAATTATTGATATAAGATTGTGGCGTAACAGAACCAAATGTACGAAACCCGTATCCAGCGCACAAGCGTAGTGAAAAAATCTGAACGATAAAATAGTAATTGTGGAAAAAAAAAACACTGTAATGACCAATGGAATGTAATCTCAGTAAAACAAACATACAAACGTTTAATTAATAAATCACATAGCTAGCGACCTAGACTAGCCGAAGAAATGAAACTCAAATAATAATATTTGTACTTTCTGACTCCTCTGATACATTCACATCTCTATTTAAAACGGAAGGAAATTATAGAGTGAAAAATAGAACCAAGGAAATGTGTCCGACAAAGAATAATGCGTGCTGTCAGAATGTTTGGAATATCTCAGAATTATTTGTGAACATTTCTACAAGTCGGTAAGATTCGTCATACGGGAATCCACCCGACATCATACTTTCCATGAACTCCTGCCTATACCCATGGAACGTGCATTAAAAAAATAAAAGATTAAAAACCGATCTAGACAAGCTGATAGAGCACATAATTCTAAGTACGGAAGAAACACACGTTGCCATAATTTTTAATGATGTCACAACACTATATTATTACTCTGTATGTAATTAACAATGAAAAGTAAAAAAAAGAAAAAAAGCAAAACATAAAATGGAAAACAGTTATCAAATATCGAAACTATTTATTGATTTTAGAATTAATTGCTGGTTATATTCTTTTCAAGTTTCGTCTGCGGTACCCGACAATATATGGGTAGCGCTGTTTTGTAGCTACACATTTAATGAACATTTAATTTCACCCGCGATAAACGCTATATCATGTTGTGTTTATCATTATAATTCATTGATCAGATTTCATATTCGGTTAGAGAATATGGAAGCGAAAGAATATCATACCGATACTGCCATATTAGGTAAGGGAAGCAATTTGGTACAAAGCCAGAATTTCATCAGATTGTTGAAGAGTGTCATAATATTTTTTTTTTTTCAATTTTTAATTAGAGGTAACACCTATCGATACCTTTTTTTCTTATCACTTGCTAGTAAAAAATTGTACTTCACGTGCATTTGGCTGGGTACCAAAATATCGTCAGCTCAAGGTTTCTGAACTTGGACAATTTTTTATTGTTGAATGTCCATTACAATAATAATGCGTAACTATAAATAGCTGTAAAATGTAAGATTCGAAAAAACTAGTGTCCACTTACCTTGACTCAACCAAATTCGATTGAAATCGTGATTGAAATAAAAGTATTGAGTCAGACACCGAGTTCAGGCGCAGCGAAAACAGTATCGACAAAAGTTAATCACGAATCACTAGTTGAATTCATGTCAATGTGTTCCTAAAAAATTTTATACTTTGAAAGGTCATTAATTTGTTCTTCGTAACAATTTTCCCCCAAGTGCGTGCTTTGTACGGTTTGGAAAGTCAGTTGAATGCAAAAATAGCTGAATTGTTTAAACACTGCGTGTATGTGAGCGTAATTGGAATATTGAAAAAATACTCGATTGGCATTTTTATTAATCAAACAGATAGACTGATTTCTGTCAGACTTTTCGGAAAGAGAAAATGTTCCAAATAGTTCTTCGAGGCAGCTATCTTGATCTGGTAACTTCACTTACCGGTATATGAATCGAGTTCAGGAAGGATCAGTCACTTTTTTGAACTTCGATTTTTTCTTCAATGAAAAGTTAGCTTCAACAATTGGTGAGATACTGCAATCTTTAGTATCGGAAACGGCGGACAAACTTGACAAAGTCGAACAATGAACTTTGAGTTTGAGTTTAAGTTCTACATGTATATCACATGGTTATAAAAATTTTTAAATCACATTTCATTTTCGTATTTTAAAAAGACTATGAAAGATTTACCTGTATTCAGGTAATCGATTATTATACGATTTAAATATTTAGATTAATATAACTAGGCAGGATTAGATAGTAATTAATTATTCATCTGAAGTTAAATAAAGTAAATGCCCAGCAGGCGATGAAGCACATCAACGTGTCTTTATTCATTTCGCGTACGCGCGTAAGGAAATGAATACAAGTCAATGATACGATCCGAAAATAAGAAACCGGTAGCCATAATTATTGTCAACGTTGTCTCTACCAAACAGTTGATGCTTTGAGGTGTCTCATTCATTTTCAGCGAGCTGTACAGATAAATCCTCATCAGTTACTCTTGACCTGAACAAAATTATAGATAAGGAATCGGACCACACGACAATGATTCCTTATGCTGCATACCTAAAGATTTTTATCGTTATTTCGATAACAAATCATCGCAATCAATTTCCGATAATTACGAAATACAATAATTAGCTTGTAATTTTCCTGCAAAAAAATCGATATCTTCATTTGATATCTTCATTTGAGGTATCAAAGCGTATGAATTGCGTAGTTTGCGGTGAGTTTATGATCAAAGTTCAATGAAAGTTTGATAAGTATGAATATACGTGGTATTCGGTAACTTATTAATCGCATCTGCCCTAGATATGTGCATTCACTCTATTTTCCGTATGGATAATTAATTTCCGATAAAACACTGTCTTATACATCCGAGCGAAATGTTAATTTTAATGAAATCATATTTTATAAGAAGATGTATTCCATAATTGATAATATTACATAGTAATCAAAGTGTCTACTAGATGACTATAGGCCAGGTGGACGAATGAATAATAATTTTAAATAATACATAATAAATAATAATAAATAATAATAAATATAGTAATATTTAAATATAACTATTAACAATATTATTTTTTAAGTGTGAGTATCGTTTATCTGGTGTACATATATCCATACTTTGGAAATAAAAGATGATAGTTCCACTTTAGAGAAAATTCAAAATTCTTCCATCACGAAATGAAGTTGTAGCTAACGCGTGATCCAAGATGGGGAAGTTTCTTGAAAGATAAGTGGTGTTGACGTCTTTTTCATCTAGAGCATAGATATTAGTTCTGAAATATTATTGATTAAAAAAAAAAAAAAAAAAATTAATAATAATTGCACTATAATAGTATAATATTATTGAATAAAAATTATAATTATTATATTAATAATAATAACAACAACAAGTAATATTGTATGTCATCGCTCCTATTCTGTAAATAAACACTGTAATGTCTAAGATCAATACTCTAGTCTCATATTGTGTGTGGTAAAAAAAATCTAGCGATTACATGTATAAAAATAATTAAATGAGGGCGGTTTTCATCGATTCATCCAATGTAAGCGCAATGCTTGGAAAGTGGCGCTGCTCACTGTCGCGGTGTGAACTACTTTAGCCGTCAGTTGGCGACCGCGGGAATGTACAAAATTCGAGGTGTCCCATGGGCTTTTCGCTTTATCGTAGGTTACTACCGACGCTGACTGAACATAACTGCTGCCAATCTTCAGTAGACGGTTACTACCTACGCGACAAACAAATTTTTTGCAAATGTTTCAGTTAGTCGGTTCATTTCGCACCCCATTGTTATCAACCATGGATTTTCGTTGCTGCATCCGCAGGAGTCAACTTTACCCCCCGAAAAGAGAAATGAAACCAGATACCCAAAAAGTATTGACTGCCTTGAATTCTGTAATGGAGAAAGTCGGCTGGGAATGACGACACAAGGGGTGCAGGCCCTCTTAGGTAAATGGTCGGAGGGTTGATTTCGTAGCAGGGGTCGGAGAGTAGGTTGCATCAGAATATTAATCCAAAGAAAGGCGCAGGGCGAATATATAAATTGATATAAATCGTGCGTTACATTTGTTTTCGTCTAATTTCTTTCGAGAAAACTATGAAAGCTCGATCCGTTTGATTAGTAATTCTTTTGAAATGACTCCATCCCTCGTTGCGAGTGATTTCCAACCGTTTCCATCGATTTTGTTTTTCAGATAACTACCAAAATATCCAAGCGACTAAAATTTGGAACTGGAGAGTTTGGTGTGAACTTGGCAAAAATACTTGCAGCACCGGAAATTCCTAATCAACGATTTACAATTCCAACAAAATTGCTGTGGTACACATTTCAACATTATAGATGATCCAGGTACATCGAAACGTCGTCTGTCGATTATTTCCTATGTTATTTTTGGGAATAGTATTTGGTCTCTTCTCGGCAGCGTTTCTCTTCGGACGCTTCGACCCGCAGAGAGTCCTCCAGCCGCGTACAAGTTACGCATAAATTGCCTGTGAGACCGTTACACAAAAATATGCAAAGTGAATAAATGACGCAGCGTTTCCTTTGGGCCGCGTGTCATTTGTATAGTATATGCTTGACTATTGGGTGCAGCGTCTCCCCTCGGCGTCCATTATTTTTTCGAACGCCCTAGTCGCCATTCAGCATGCATTCACGATACCCACATATGTACATCCGAGAGCAGCGGTCTTCTTTCTCTCTGTTCAGGTCGCGGGCCGCAGTCGAGTGTGAGTCGAGCACTGCACGTCTTTGAAACCAGACGGTAGAGACTCCGAAGTTAGTCCGGCGGTCTGTTAGTCGAAGGCGACAGTTTGTCGGCGCCGGTTTACCGACTTCCGAGCTGAAACCGTAACAGATAACAAATTATTACAATTCAGCGTCGATTTCGAAGCGTTTCGTCCTCAACGTAACAGCCCGTATTCCACGCAGTGTGTGTCTCGCCATTCCTCAATCGTTATCGATAATCAACAGGTTGAAAAAACTTCCCATTACTTCACAAGGTACGATCAATTTAAATTCAACCAATCTGCACGTGCATGCGCTATATTTCCATGATTTGTTCGAGAACGTAGTCACGTGTTGAGATCGAAAAACGAAAAGCCCGTCGATTCGTTCGGAGAAAACGAAAATCAAATATCGTTACGCGCCAAAGAAACGTTGCGTACTGTGAAACATCTACGAATATAAGCCGAGAGGATCGTCGGCCGCTCCAACAGATCGAAGCGTTGAATCTGTCGTTGCAGGGGCCCCTCCGAGCCCCGAATGATCGTAAAATTCCCAATTTACCGGATTCCTCGTAACTTTATAATCCCTCAGGAATGTCGAGAAACTACCAGCTGCAGCTAGTGCCCACTTGTACCTCCTTACATGCCGTTCCCTCCCCTTTCATTCTCTCTTTCCTGACCCTCGAGTCGACGGTGTAATTCATGCACCTGACCCGATACTCGTGTATACTTGTATAACGCGATTGTAACATCGAGGAGATTCCGGTACATTTTAATTGCAGGTTGTCAATCGATCAATTTTTTTATCATCATGTTGTTGAGCCGCGCTTCTGAAAACGCGTGAATTTTGTTGGGACCAAACGATGGAGAAAACAAAGAATAGAGCTACTTGTATGTCAGGCGGATACGCCCTCGCAACACTAATAATTTTCTCTTTTTTAATGGCAGAAGGCTGGAAGGAGTTATTCCGGTGATTATTCTGTCAATTGAACTTGGAGTATACGAAAATAACTGACATCGCCGGCACTTATATGTCCTCGTAGCGTTACCCTCTCGATTGCCCAATTTTGAACCACACATGCAGTTTCAAACAACGAGAAACAGAAGAATCTCTAACGCTCTTTATGCCCCCAAATATACAATAAGACAGCGGATCAGAATCGCGAAAAATCGCGTAGCTCACGTTCAGAATTTATGGGAAAAGATGTCCTCGTACGTTGTCCGAGTGCCGCTGTACATCTCCTAAATAAAATTAAGAGTAATTTAGGAGAAAAACAACAGCTATCGCGCTAGAATTCCGTCGTTCTTTAACCGAACGTAGTTTATATCAATTAAACTCGTTAGTTGGTTCCTTTTTCCGAAAGACCCTGCACCTCGAGCCCCTCGTACATGTGATCACGAGCGGAGGATACAATCGAATCGATCGTAACACATGCCAGGACCCACCCATTACACGAATTACACGAGAGCTGGAGCGACCCTAGCTTAGGGGATGGAGCATTCGATCAAACGCCACTTTCCTATCTCCCGCAAACATACCCCCTTTTTAGGCGCACTAATACGACACACCGTGACGTGTTTCGCTCCGACAAACAAAATATTTTCGTTCCAACGACAAGAATCGAGGAAAAGCGTTCGGAACGTTCCTTGTATCGACGGAAAAAACATTCTTTCCAAGTTATTTTTGGGAAATTTGACGATCACATTTTTCTCGATGAGAATGAAACAAATATTCAGTTTGTGTGGATCAGAGCCGAGATGATGATCGAAATAGCAGGACTTGCAGATGAATTGGTCTTCGGAGGTTTCTGTGGATTTCCAGAGATGTCCGAAGAGCAAATCTTGTCTGAAACGGATGCGATAATCGTATATTCTTGGATTCGCGTACGGATATCCGAAGGCTAATCGTCAGTCTGGGGAGTTTGTTTTATTTCATTTTATTCGTGCAGTCCTTTTATTTGTCGAGTAAAAGGAAGGTGCCCACTCAACCGGCCCCGCCCCACGCATCAGCACCTGCACCTTTGCGTAACACTATAATTACCCGAAAAGCAATTTTATATATTTACTCAAACGCAATTTACCAACGCTTTGACCCGCGGTCTCGACTTGTAACGCACGTGTAGACATACCTATATGCAGGTACAGGTAGAGGCGTAGATATAGTTATAGGTACAACTATATAATAATAGAAGTTTACGTATACTTCCATATTTGGAGAGTCCACTGCGGGGCGAGATTATCATGGGAGGGCTATAATATAACCGGCCATAAATATATCACGGCGTAGCCCAGCAGGTAAGTAAGTATGGTGCAGCTTCGCTATTGAGTGCCGCGGATACGTCTGCTCTATACGTACGCGATGTTCACGACGACAAAAGAGTACGCGATGTCCACACAATGACGAAGACTCGGTGTGTGCAGGTACACCCATTTGGCGACCGGGAAAGTGTTCGCTCGTGCCTGCGGGTGCCTCGATCAAATTCCTATATTTATGTATTCGCGTACGGCCGTCGTATCGAAAACGAGCGATTTGATTGCATTCCCCTTTTCGAACGCGCTTAGACTTTCGACAGCCGACATCCTTTGTCGAATTATGCACCGCGGCGAGATTGGATCGGTTTCGATATTTGTTCGTTACGTTTCTCCCGAATAACCGTGCGCGATGCCATTTTGCTTCGGATACGAGTTCGAGTCGTTGCGAAAGAAAAGATCAACGAAGACCGAATCTCTCGTAGATCCGACTATGAATAATGTATTTTCATCGTCGACCGTCCAAAGCTGCATCTACCAACGACGAATCGACTGTTCTTTTCCCCTGACGGATCATCGGACGTGAGAATTTGAAAAAATATAAAAACTCGTGGCTTCGAAGAGCATCATCGACGCCAAATTACCTCGTTCTAATAATCGAAAGACTACAATTTCGCGGGACGCGAAAATCACGATTTACATCTAAGAACTGCATTATTTTTTTCGAGTAACTTCGACGAGTTTGTTACGTTTATTCTGCCCCGAAGATAAAAAAAAACCGCTGCTTACACAATATTTGTGGAGGCGACTCGATGTTTACGTACAAGGGATCTTAAGAGTCTGGGGGTACTGGACACCGACCAAAAAAAAAACAAAGCTCGCTCGGCCCCCCATCGGATACCCAAAAGTTTAAGTTTCGAATCGTGAAAGTTGCAAAAAAAAAAAAAAAACGAAGTAAAACAGAAGGGATATTACAGCGGTGCACGTGCGCGCAGCTGTGTTCCCTTTCAGCGTCGAATTACAAGAATTGTCTGACAATGAGTTGCGACGTAGCGTTTTCACGTGCGCCGAAAGCACATGAGGAATAATTCATTTCGTTCTTGTACAGAAAATTGTTCAGATTCCGTACAGAGAGACCGATTTCGAAAAATTCGTCGCTGTGATACCGAAAAAACATTGTAGAATAAAAACTAAAAAACGCCGTTCTTCGCGCACTTGACTTCTTCGATACCATATGCCCCTAAATTCTGTCGGTTCCATAGGAACCTTCTGGGAGGTCTCGGCCCGGTCAATTATCCTCGTAATTTTTTTTTTCCTTTCGGAGTAGGAGGAGTAGGGCATCGGGAACCAGGCCCATTTTAATAATCTGATGTACTGATCTTCGAAAAAAATAGCGGAGAAAACCGGGACTCGTAATATCTGGAAGAAATAATGGCTTCGGCTCGTCACCCATTTACGGTACTAGGATCTTCCTTGTTTTAATCACGTCAAACGGCGACGGATACAAAAAATAAATAATACCATCGAGGTGAAAACGTGACGTTTCCGCAGTTTACGACGACTATAATTTTCATTATTTATCTATACGCGTGTACAGCGCGCGTGTGTGTGTGCAGTGTGTATAAATACGAGGGGGGTCGTCCGTATTTCTTGTACTATTTTTGTCCTTTTTGTCTGGCTGGTTTTCTTGTGCTTTCGGCATCGTTTTTTTTTTCTCTCTTGAATATGCATCGTGCGCGCAGGGTGAGCAACCGGGAACCGGCAGCGGACGAACGAACGACCGAGCACGCGTGCTTCTTTTTTCCTCTTTTTCCCCTCTTTTGTCTTTCTCCTGTGTGTCTTTTTGTGTCATCGACTTCCTCGCCCCTCGCGTACGCGGCTCGGCCGCACGCAACGCATTCTAATTACATTAATACCGGCGTTAAATAATTCCTCCGCACGTGTGTGCGAGAACCTACGGATATCAACGTTATCGTACCTCCGTGGGTCCACCCATCCGCACGTGTGGACCAATGATTTCGTTTCCGCATTTACGATCCTAGGAGCGAAAAACTGTAAATCATATCGGAAATGGCGAGAGAAAATCGTCGGTCAAGGATCGTATGCACAACCACCTCACCCAGGATTATCAACCACGAAGCGCATATGTATACTTGTAAAAATAACCTTCTGTCGATCCGTTGGGATCGTGAACTTAATTAAAGCAACAGTCGACGATCGACGTATTTATTAGAAGCGATCATGTGGTTGATTCATACTGTGCCTCGGTAACTAGATCGTAATGCACGTTATATCGTTGGATCCGATCATTGCAGTTGGACGGTGAGCTGGCTCATTTCCGGGGCGACTCGGGTATCGCGGCATCGGCAAATTTTGAATATTTTTTTTTCGCTGCTGAATGGCATATTTCGTGTTCGAATTTTCATTCTGAAACGATTCCAGGGTAAACCAGTATTGCTGTGCCACGTTATTGCGGAAATTATATGCACATTTTGGAATGTCGTTTTTAACTGAATTTGCAAAATGCAGCGGGAAAGTTGTTCGATCTATTTGTCGACTTTGAAACTCTGAGAGATCAAGAAACGAGACTCGTTGTTGCCCCTGCGGCAGCTAGACGGTATTTTCAATAAAAATTCACCTCCACGCCATCCAAATATACATAAACATACAGGTACAGGTATATCGAAACTTTGAATTCTGAAGGAAGGTATTTTTATGACGCACGCGTGTCTGCGGTGGCGCCAGTAAGTTTCGAAAAGAAAAAACAGTAAAAAATAAAAATGCATCACCGCACCCCGTTGAATAACCTCGGTAGTCAGCTGGTACAAGTGTGACTAATTCATCACGATTCAATATACGTCTATGATATCACCATATCATCATGGCGTGAAAAGAAAGCGGATAAAAAAGTAGAGGAATAAAAGTAAGGGATAGAACGATATGAGATACGTAAAAAAATCCAATTAAACACCTGCCTCATTACGGCTGCGGCAGCTACCCAACTTTCAGGCATTAATCCGAACGAGTTTCGTTCGTTACTGATTAGGTAACAATGATTCACAACCATAAATGTTAAACTTACCGAATACTGCACACTATTTTCCTGCCAGTTGATCCGATTTTTGCCTTGGGCAGCGCTGGTCACCCTATTCGTACACACGCAACGCATACCTTGGCGGTATTTGCGTAGAGAGCGAAGGGTTCGAAAGCGGTTTGCCGCCTCAACTTCAAATCAGCGATACAAAATGGCCGAAAGTGCGGAAACCAATCGAACTCCGTTTCCGATCGTAACTCTGCTGTTTCAAGATTCAAAAATTTGACACGGAATTCATTGATAAGATGAAAATCGGGACCGATAACGAAGAAAGGTGAATCGGGAATGAAGAAATTGAGCGAAAAAATTCGCGATACCCGTTCCTTTGCGACACCCACGGACCATGTGCACATGCATATCTGCAGGCGTCTCGCGTCTCGCGCTCCATCGACATTAATATTTCATACGAATGCGTGGATGGATTTACAAGTATGCGTGTATTTACATCACATGCGTGCAGCTATTATGTGCGCACATAAATGCCGGGGACACGGATAGAAACGGGTGATTATATTGTATAGGAACGGCGGGCGATATGCGTGCACGTGGGCGTGGACATCCCCGTGTGTACGTATAAACACAATGAGCCACGCGTGTGTGTACGTAATGCGATACGCACGTATATTTCTCATCGCATAAATGCGGACAACCGGTTATCTAGTTCTTTTAAATTCCTACGCACCGCATGAGAGATTAACGCGGATGGATCGTCGGCCAAGAAAATATTATGCGTACACGCGTACGGACAGAAGGGGTAGAACCAGATCTGCTGAAATATAAGAGAGTGAGTGATATCGATTCCTTATTTTGTTGCACCAGGAGAACGACGTCCAACGTGTGAATAAATGGCGCTTCGGGTGCATGAGTTACCCTGCATTTGATGCACATGCAAGTACGTGACGTATCGATATTAAAATTGACGGATTTTCCAATCGAGCGATGGGTGTGAAAAATTGCGAAGAATCGATATGTGATCGTCGGTAGCAGAGTTTGGATTGAAAAGCGCAAGGATATAACAGTCGGTTCGATCATCTTCGTTGGAAGGCACTCGAGATTAGGGCTGCTCGTGTCGTAGAACGCTAACCCCTTTATCGTTTAAATCGCTTTTAATTGGGCCGAGTGCAGCCTCATGATATATCTGGAGGTAATGTACATTGCACCGCTGCGGATCATTGGTGAGTCACAATACTAATTGTGCGTGTAGCCGCACGATACGGGGATATGCCTGCGTAACAAGAACGGCACGAGCTGTGGGCGTTGAGTCGTAGAACAAATCCCTTCGCGGTCATTGATCACATACGTTACACGTATAATACAGAAGAGTCCTACGATCGGTAGGCGCGAGAAGACGCCCACGATAATGAGTGAAGCCGGAACCGATTAGATCTTCATCCTTTCAGACGTCACACTTTTTTATCTCATCATTTTTCCGACCTGTTCCGCCGCAGCGGTTATCCAAATGGAAATTGTCGAAAGTGGATTTCAGGGGCTGCTGATTAAGATTCATGATGTTGAATTTTCAGAATCTGAAAATCGGATCCGCAGAGTCTAATTTTTCGTCGTTTTCAAAATACAATCGCCTCGTTGCCCCGAATCGATTTTTTCCCAGTTTGTTCATAATCGGCCCCTACGACGTCCAGGTCTCTCGTTATCTGCGTCCCTCTTTAGGGTCGAGGGTAACGCCTGATCTTTGGTAGACTCCGCATAGCGCGGCGGCAAAAGATCAAAACCCTCTGCGGCAGCGTGCAGCAGAGCATGAAAAAGATTAACTTTGCGGGTTTCAAGAGTCTGAGGATAGAACGAAAACCATGTGCAGCTATACGACTGAAAATCCGAATCGCTCAACCGCGCTGGGGATACGAACGACCGAGTATAATATAAGTCCGAGTAACATGGCGACTGGAGCCCGACGCCCACGGCACGGAACTCTGGAGTCGGAAAAATATAACGTATGGTTAATAGGTATACCCCATACACGGACTATCCTCTTGGAATATATTGCGCTATTAAAGATCCTCTTGACTCGAGGACCCCGTAAGCCCATCATCGTTTTCTTCTCGCCATATTCTCGCGCTTGATTCATTACAGTTATCCGCGGTGCGGCGAAGTCGCACCTGGACGAAAAGTCTAACTTTCCGTGCCTCCCCGTAGCCGGCGTAAAGTGACTCACATCCGCCCCGCAGGACGAGAACTAGGCGTCATCCTCGCACACGGACTCGGAAAATCGAAACTTCTCTCTCAACTATGAAGAGAAAAATCGCGTAGGTCTCGGGCGGAAGGCCATTTCTCGTCCCTACGATTGCAGGCATCCGCCTGCGGTTCGTACTGCATAACAATGCTCAGCATTGGACAGAAATGACGGCTCACTTTTCGCCCAATTCGATTAGCGATTTACCGATTCCAATCGGGGAGATTCGATGAAAACTCTCACTCGTCGATGTGTGATCTAATTAATTGATGCAAAGAATTAATGCAACCCGCAGCAATCATTGGAAATTACTAACGGTACGCAATACGCGTATGCCTGAATTATCGCGCGGAAATATGAAGATAGAAATATCCCGATGTCCTACTTGATTGCAGCGTGTGTACCGCAGTGTAAAACATACAAAGGAAGTTATACGCAGCTCACCGCAACGTTATATTATCTCAACTAAAATTATACATACGAATACACTCTAAAGTCGTTTCGTTGAAAAAATACAGAGAATTTGAATCGACTCGGATAAAAGAGAGAGGTGCGTGAGGAGCGTTCCTTGAAATTACTATCCGATTTCAGGACTCGGCCGCAAATAGAATCGTATTCCGGGGTATACATTTTATGGGAAATCTATCGCTCGCTACAACATTTTCTACTAATTGTAAGCGGTATACAGTGGCGGTGTATACGATTGTGCGGACCGCAATAATCTTTTCCACCTAATAAAAGTCTGACGACACGCAAACGGCGTCTCTCTTCGAAGTATCCCTGGAGGCTTTTTCCTACTCTCCGCAAGAACAGACGATGAGCCATCTAACTCTATTAACCGCTCTCGGCCGAGCGCGTCGTTCTCAGAAAACGTTCGGAGCTGGCCTTATATGAAATTCAGATAAGGAGAATAGTTGATTATTATACGTATATTCAGATATGTATTATAAAAGGAATTCAACTAATGATTGTTCTCGTGCAGACGTGTGGTCCAATCTTATCGTTCTCTGAATTCTGTCTTACTGTAGAGTCCACGTCGTTCGATCGTAGAATATTTCGGTACTGTTTTCTTATATACCTACAAATACGCAGTGTGACGTGCATCGGTGTGCAGCCTGCAGCTTTGTACCCTTCAAAAAGGAGCATGTGGACGCGATAACGAGCCAAATGAAAGCGATGAAAGTTCTTATAGAGTATGACGAAGCCGCTGAGGGTGGCGCAGGAAAATCTACTCCCGGCGACCAATGTAGAGCGGGAAATAGTCATGATTCTATTTTAAAACATGCGCCGCATTCACATGCGTGACGAACGTTCCATGATACCCATTACATTACAGATATGGTGCAGTAGACGCGAAAGTTCCTCATTTTTTAATCCACCCTTATCGAATAAATCACTGATTTCGATCGGATGAGTCTTTGAAACCGTTGAAACGTTTTGAAAACAATGTAACTCCATCATTTCCATGATGGCAACTCTCACCGGTCTGATTATCTTGAATCTGATTTAACTCAGCAACCGTTTATTCTTTATAATACAAACGAAATGATGAAATTGTATTTTCTATTTCATTTTTCCTTCTTTCATTCTCTCGGAACTGACCGAAGGCTTATTTAGTCTCTGAACGTGATACTTCATGACTTTTCTGAAGGAGTTTGTTTTAACGACCGACTTAATTTTCAAACGAACCCAATTAGAAAGTGGACTCAGTATGCGGTACGTTATCAAGTATCCCTGAATGAGACCGATTTCTCGTAAGCGAGCTCTTGGGGAGTTTTTTCTTAACACGCGATTGCTGGAGATATAAAAATTGTGCAATTAAAAAGTTGTACCATTAAATGAGTCGTAGAGTCCGGGGCTGGCGGAGACACGGACCTGAGTAAAGATAACGAAAGAAGGTCCGGCGTATCAACCGAAAAGCGATAATGTTAAAGTGAAATTACGATTTATCAACAACCACTAAACATCCACAGGACATGGCGCCAACGGCCCACCGTAATCGTACTCAAATTTTTTATTCCCATTAACTTTCTAATCGTTATTCTTCAATTTCTCGCCCCCATCGAAACGGTAACGTCACAATTAGCATCTATGCATGTGTGTAATTGAAATATTCGAACGCATCTAATCGTAAAGAGCCTTTCCTTGATGATAAATTTTAAATGAAAAAAAAAAAAACGACGAAGACACAGGTCATCCGTTGAGACAGTAATGGATCAAATAATGAATGTCAAATCTTCGATTTCAGATTAGGAAACTCTTGAGGTGAGGAAAAATGGCAGGCACTGTTGAATTCTAAGATGACCACAACTTCAACGTGCTGTAATGTGTTACGTGATAGTAACTGGTCGCAGTCTCCTTTGGACATTGATGTCTTTGGGGGCTGCGCTGGCCATTTTATCAGCTCTAGTAACCCCGAGATGGTTGGTGGGGCCGCAAATAACAAAAATGACAGGTGAAGATGATGAAAAAATGATTCATCGATTACAATTCCTTGATTACTATCTTCACTTTATATTTCGTCTTCGCAGAGAACGGAACCGAGCGTTATACACCCACTGTGGGGGTCTTCAACCGATGTACCAGACTCTATGGAAAGTCACACTGCGGTAATTTCAACGCTGATGGTCTGGCGACACCCTCATCAGTCTTTCCGAATTGTTGGAAGGCGACCTTGTTCTTCCTAGCCCTCGGAATGGCTGTGATGACTGTCACTGTGATAGCTGCACTGCTGGGCTGCTGTGTTCAAAGTATTGGGAAGAAAAGTATCTTTGACTTGGCAGGAGTTGCTCAGTCCATCGCAGGTAATAAATACTTGAAATTGTTACCAATTTTCTCACAAATGGGTGAAGAATTTCCTTCACCTTCGATCGACCTTCGATCGTTCTGGCGATACATACATTCCTTTAATTCTTGAACAGGCATCACGTATCTCCTTGGTATGACTTTGTATGCCGGTGGTTGGGGCTCGGAGAGAGTTCAAAGACTTTGCGGTGAAGAAGCTGCTCCTTTCTATCTAGGAGACTGCACCCTTGGTAAGATACGATATTTTCACACCTAACCGTACACGTGAATTTCTATTTATTTGAAATGTTCAGGCTGGGCATTCTACTCTGCTGTGTTAGGCGTGCTCCTGACTTTTGTGTCAGCCGTTCTCAGCGGGCAAGCTGAAAAATCGACGGCCAGCGACAAGGTGCAGGATGAGATGAATGAGGGCAAAACTCTAATTTGCCTAGCTTAGAGAGATGGAGAACTAAATTCGAAGACTGATCAGAATTCGAAGTTTGAATTTGATCGGAATTTCATGTGTTTCTTGTTTATGAGTGAACGCTACTATACATATAATTTATGCTAATTAGTGTTTGTTTCTACAGAGTTTGCTTAGAGGCAAGATGGTGGCTGAATACGAGAATCTGTTATTTTTATTACGATTCATTCGTAGATAAATTCATATTCATGAATCATTGTTTGTTACATCTCATATTCAATTTAAAAATTGAACCATTATTGCATACATATACTTAAACTAGGTATGTCTAGATGATAGAATCTTTGACAATTCTAGCAACAATTCAAGTTGAAGTGACAAAACACTGCAGCCTCAAAAACTTAGATTGTGATGTATGTCAGAGTAATTTTGGAGCACACAAAATTTGAGCTATTACCAAAAATTATATTTAAAAATCAGTTGATACTCCGGTTTGTACTACATGTTCTTCGTACCTATGTACCATCTAGGATTTAATACAAGAATTAAAAAAAAAAAATTTATAGATGAGTACGTGAGAAAAATATTTGACAATCTCAAACCGCACCGAAAATATTCAATTTTGGACATACTGTAGACGAAGACAATTATGTACTATAGCAACGACGCATGAGCTGTTTTTATACTGCTCTGAAAATCAAACTCGAAGAACATTGATGAACGTACTTGACCATGAGAAAGGTCATAAATGAAAAATATGCTTCAAATTTGATAGTGAAATGTTAAGTTTTACTGCCTAGTTTAAAAATTTCTGCACATCGTATATGCCTAATTTTATTCGTAACATTCCGTATACTAGTGCACGAAGTGTATTATAATGAGATGGATATAATATAACTTTTACAAATGATGGGGCGTTTATTCGTTAAGTGCGCTTTTCATTTCAAGTTTCAATATATACGTCACCTCATACCGACAATTCGAATTACCCCAGGTGCCATTTACTCCAAGTTGATTTCATATGTCAGAAGTTAGTGAAAAGTAGTTATCACATGCCCCGATTTCATAATTAATTTAATAAACAGTGTTCAGGTTCAACCATGATATAAAATAGATTGTGCACTGAGTTGATATATATTGTAATCGTTACATGAAAACTATTTATATGAGTGAGAGCTAATATTGTATAAAGAAAAATACTCAATAAATAAAATTTGTGCTAATACTTGATTCGAACCACTGCAGTTCAGTTACAGACTAATGTTCTGGAAAAGAGGAAGGAAATATCCAGAAGGTAAGACAAGAACTTCATTGAACACAAATTTCTCATAGTTCATCAAGAATTGTAACAAACTAGTGATACATGGAATTCAAAGTTCAAAGGGAGAGTTGAATCTACAGAATGGTAAAAAAAGATGAAAGAGGAATAAAAATATTGAATAGTATAAATTTTTTCGAAGGGATTCGATTTTTTTTCAACAAATAAAATTTACTGAAATTATTCTACTATCGCAGATGAAAGTGAGGTGCGGCAGGTCAGTCATCACGTCTTAATAGTACATCACTACATGTAAGAGAACATTAATTTATTTATTAAAAAATATTACAGTGTGTTGTATTTTCAAATTATTTTTGTTGAAGTATTTAATTGAAATGGCTCATAGCTGTTTTCGATAATCCTTAACAACTAGGAAGATATATTTCTAGAAGCATACAACCACTGGATTGTTGCAATTACCATAATTTCAAATCTTTTCAATTTCATGACGATAAAATGGATCGTGTGACATTGGTTGATGATTACGCCAACGTGAACTTGGTACGTTATTTAAATCTCAAAGCATGAAGCCACTTTTTCTATTCTATTAGCCCAGCTGCAATGCCCATAGCGATGCCAAAATCATTTGGTCATCTATTCTCGCAGAACTTTATCACAAAATAGGTAAACGGCTTCATATTTGTAAGAACGGAGAAACTCGACCCGAGATATCCAACACCGGACACAGTAATCATAATTAAAATTCAAAGTGTCTACGACGCATGTTCAAGGCCTGTAAATCGCATGTTTTGAGTTGAAATTAATCATTGGAACAGGCTTTGGATAATTTCGAAAATTTCACGAGCTTTCTGCTCCAAGGCAACTCTAGAGTGGGATACATACGATATGCGAGAGCAAATTATTTTGATTCTCTCTATTCAGTAGAGAATGAATTTTCATGATATATGTACAGCGTTGAAAATTTGGGCTCCGTTGTTGTTCAACTATATTGTTGGCTACGTTTGGTGATTTTTTCAACCAATGTCACCCAGCAGATACCGAAGGAGGTGTTTAACAATAAAATTTGTATTATAAATAAGTCAACTAAAAAATGTGACCGTGTACAACGAGTAGACAGGTGTCCAAAGCGAGGCCTAAATCCATCGGGAAAAAACTGGTAGATCAAATTTATTTTATCGAAGATTAGCCGAAGAATTTGTGTCTCACTTTAGACATGTTCTGTACAGTGGGTTTATTCCAAAGAGTATAGATTCTTGTAGAAAATGAGATGTCTGTAAATAATTTACTAATAACAAATAAGAAGTACTAATCGCAGGTTGATATAATTCTGCAAAATAGGTATAATATGTAAAATCCAAAAATTGGATGTACAATTACTCACTCTTGGGGAAATTAATTGTCTTATTTACAATTCTAGTGGCGCGTAATGTCTATGAAATGTCATGATATTGTATAACTATGTTTAAAATTATAACAACTATGTTGCATTGAGGAGTAAAAACAGGAAACAGTGATACCCTAGAAACTTATGTTAATAAAAGAATATGCATATTGTATCATGCTATATCCGAAATGTAATTAGATTGTTTCTTTCAACTCATGTGCTGTGCTCTCTCAAATTCAACAGTAACGTATATGTATATTTATGTAACTTTCCCAAATTATTATGAAAATTAGTCAAAAATTATCAAAATCTGAGGAATTGATTATATTTGGCCTACATGCCTTTGAACATGTTTATTTTAGGGACCAAGTTTTCGGATAAAATTCGATTCGGTGCAAAGAACAGCAAACAGATATAGAGAGAGCCATTGGTACTGCATCATAACGTTTGCAAGCGTATAAAAATTTCTACGTGTCAATGTATGTAACCGATAATAATCAACGACATAAATATGGAAATTTCGAAACATATGAACAATTTATTACTTTCAAATTCAAGTTTTATATTAGGTAATTTTAATTCGTTTCAGTACTTTTTTCAAGAGATTCAGTTGATTCAGAACCACATATTTCATAACAATGCAAAAATCTATTGAAAAAAGTAACATCTGATATAAAGATATTACACACGATAAATTTTCAGAATGTCAGCGCATCGTTGATGTTCGAATATTTTAAGGTCCTAGTACAGTTTATTTCAACACAAACACAAACACAAAATCGTAATGTCGACGATCAAATCTTGTTGAATTATAAAACTTAAGTTGTATTTTCATAGCTTTTGAAATCGCATCTTTAAAAGATTTCGACCATCCCTCAAAGTAGATACAAATTGATATCCAATAATTCCTTCACTCATCACATTCTTTTTCTTAATTTACAACTTCTATCATTGGTGTCATTATTGTGGCTACGAAACAGGCACTGTCGACCATTCAATATCTGGTACGGCAAGAGAAATTGGGAACAATGATTTCTAGACTTGAGGTAAATTCTGTGTATCCCATGCATCACAAATCTATGCCTGTGTTTGTTTTCATCTGCACCTATTTTTATGACTAGACTAGGGCCTTAATGTAGCTAATCCATCCATTGCATGTAATTTGTCATTTATCCTAATATTTTTGCATGTAGATGTGCCAAAGTAACGTAACGACACATAATAGCTAGGAACTGACTCTTTGGATGTGGATATTTTTGTCATAACTCATAGTTTCTTGGAAGGTTTGATAGAGTTCTAGAATTGAAGTATGTGAGTATTCGTTGATTTGTTATATGGATGATGACTATCAACTAAAAATTCACAGCTGTCGGCCTGGATTTTAAAACTAACTGTCATATAACAAAAAAAAAATTTACAAAGAATATGCTGACTTGTTCTGCAGTAACCTCTATATAATCAAGTATTTAATTTTTTACTTTTAATTTTTTTTCCACGTTAATAATTCACACTATGTATGATGGAGTGTCCTCTGTAATCCTGAATACCATAAACGAGAAGCTCAACATGACATATATTTATGCAAATATTAACAAGCGTGTACCTTCAGTTTTCAGGGGTCAGTTTTTTTAAAAACTTGCTATCATGTCAATCTTTCTCTCATGTAACGCGGATAAGAGATAGAAGAAAGTGCGTGCTCGGCAACAGAGAATCCAGCACGTGTTACTAATGACATCCCCACATGTATAGAACATCGCGAATATTCCGGACACAAACAAAAAGTGACATCTTTATTTATAACAATAGGAATCTTTTGCCATTTTTAACGCTCAAACGAGTTTAGAATAAATTGTCACAAGCAGAGACGTGCGTATTTGCAACATTAATACCATAAATATATACATAACATGTAACTTCGCACCAATTTAAGATTTCATTACAAGAATATTTATACAAATTAAACAAACTCAATCATTTTTTATTCCTACAATTTCTTTCATAATTTACTATCATGTATAATATAAGTTACTAAGTAATCATTAGGCTCGCGATAGAAAAAATTTAAATAGCTAAAGTACCTTAACGTCAATAATTAATTTAAGTTTTCAATTATAAAAAATCTGTCTATGCGCAAAAAAATGGAACGCACCATGCCGACGAAGATACATTTTATACAGACGATGGTGTTGCGTATAATTAATTCACATCAAATTTTACAAACCGCAACAAATTATCACATCTGAGAACTGTACATCCAAATTTCATGTTTCGATAATTATTTCAGTCGCAAATTAGAATTTTTTTTCCAAATCTTGCAGTAATACTAAACTATGCCATCAAAATAATGAAGGATCCATTTTTCTCTCACTTTTTTTACAGTCAAGCATAACAAATATCATAAGTAACATCCACCAATCCTCCTTTAGGACAATAAAAATATTAAAAGACAATTTTCATCGGTAAACTCTCACTATTCGTGAGGTTTTGGGTCATCTCGAATTTTTCACGATTAATTATATTTAATACTGTTACAAAATGTTACAATTTGAGATGTGAATGCACCTAACACCAAAATCGTGATGTTTGTCGTAGCATTAGCAAGCCGTTTAAGTAGTCGTCGAATACATTTGATCTTGAATAGTGTGAACTGCCCTTTTCAAATTAGTATGAGTTCTATTTTCATGCTGAATCACCGTTACGTTTCGGGCACAAAAATTTTCACAGACTCTGCATTCCTTTGATCTTTATTTTGTGCTGAACGCATCGCACGTCTCCGTTCCTCTAGCATTTGACGCCTAGCTTGTTCACGAGCTTCGCGAGCCTTTCGGTTCGCTTCACTGTTTGCAGTTGCTTTTGCTTTGTTTGGAACATTAACACGACGCTTAGAGCTGCTGCCATTTTGAGGTAAGGATGTAATGACTTTAGAATCTGGAATAACCTGAGCAGAAAATGTTTTCAATTAACACAAATAGATCTTGCAGTCGTCCTTTCGGTTATAAATTTTTCTTTGTAATCATCTCGAATTTTCCTACACCGATTATAGGAATTTAAATCTTTTGGGTTTTTTCGAATGTGACATGCGATGTTTAAAATAATTTTCAGGAATCCTGGGCTCAGTATTTCCTTGAATTTCGCATAGGTTCGACCTGACAAACTCTTCATAGTATTTATAGTTTGGAGATTTTCTTCTGAGTTTCTAATCAATTATATTGTAGGGCTATAGGGTAGTAAGAAGACATGCAGTACAAGAAATTCACAAAACACGGCTTACCTCTTTCCATTGCGAGTCTTTTAGTCTCTGAATCTGATCAAATAGTTCATTGACTTGAACAACTTGAAGCATCACCATATCCCAAAAGCCAGCTAAGTCTTCATTGGTCGTTGGGAATTCTTCACCAGGAATTTGGTTCTGGAAAGCAAAGTTATGATAAATAAATTGGAAAAATCACACGCTTTCATACCACTCAAGGTTCCAAATATGATCAAGAATGTAAGGGGATTTATAATACTTACAATATTCTTTTGACAGAGTCCTTCGAATTGCTGCATTTTTTGAGTTGCTAGTAGCCTAGCTTTGCCAGCTGCTGATCTTAACTTCCCAGCTGCTTCTTCGGGGAGAACAGTTGGATCACCACCTGCTAGTTCAGCTTCCGCAGATGCAGCTAAGGACAATAACCTGTCTGTCTCCGCCTTTAGCATCTGGTGAAACATGAAGCAGTTTAATGAAATTATGCAGCTGATGTGGGAAAACATAATTTTAACCAATAAAAATCAATCAATGCGCAACAGGTGCCTTGATTATGCTGCACATTTACCTTCATAAAATAGTGACCATCTTTTTCCTCATCAGCCTTTTCTACTTCCTGAACATGCTTTGCTATATTATGGAAGCTTGCACTGGGTTCCAGAACGGGCAACACCACTTCCAACGCAGCTGGTTGCTGGTCGGGAATATTTTTCAGGATTGTCATACTTGGTTTCAAGTTTACAATCGAGTCATTCCTTCCTATAGAATTATTCAGATCTGCAGCGGTTGTGACGACTTTACTTTTTTCTTCATTTTTCTGAATAGATGAAGTCACTCTGTGAACAAAATGTAAGTTGTGAAACTCTTGTAATTGTTGATGCCGATGAACATTTCATCAGCATAAAAACTGGTATATTTTATTTGATTACCTTTGTAACGATTTTATAACTTGCTCACTACCATCGGTTGGCTTTCTTGGGCTGACGACTGGTAACTGTGCCCGAAATTCAGGCCTGAGATGTCTCAGAACTGGCAAAGATTTTAGGGATTCTTCCTCTTTGACACCGTCAATTGATACATCATTGTTATTATTCAAGGACTTATTTAAAAAGCAATCGCTTGTATTCAATTTACTGGCACTACGTTTAAAAAAAAATCCTTGCGCCAGTGCACCAGGTCCATACAATCGCTCCACCCTCTGTTGAATGAAAGACTTTTCACTGTTTAATGATGAATTAAACGTTAGGCTTTCCGATTCCATAGACGAGCAATTGTTCATAGTTATTTCTGTCATTGAAGTATTTGACACTGAAAATCAAAAACATCCGACATCAGACATCTTGTTCATTCAGAAAAAAAGAGCTGTTGGCAATAATTATAAATGCCAAAGTTAGTTCATGAAACTGAAAAAAGATACTGACTGTTGTAACTCATTGATCTCGGTGACGTTTCGGAGACATTAGACATGAAACTTGTATTCTGTTGACTAGAAGCTACTACTCTGATCATCCCAGGACTTTTTTTAATCGGTGATATATCTTGATTTCCTCTAATTGGGCTGATATCAGCAAAAGTCGTATGAAGGGGAACACCTTTGTCCACTTCGCTGAATCCTTGACAGGTGCTTATTGAATTTCTGGTTTCAACGTATGTGTGAATTTTATACTCTTCTTTGACACCATTTGAGAAACCATTTTGACGCTCCATGGCAAGTGGAGAAATTGATAAACTTTTTGAAGGAGGCTGAGTGGGCAGACTCAAATTTTCACTGGATCTATTGGAAAAATTGCAGTTTACTAGATATCTCATAAGATATCAACTTTGTTGTTCATTGATAGTTGTCACATGGATATACCTGAAACCGGCAGGACTCGTATCTCGAGTGATAAGTCTGGTTCCTGGACTAGTATCTCTAGATCTAAATCCCTCTCGTAATTTGCTATCGTATCTCGTAATACCAGAGTAGCCGCTTATACTACAGGCAAGACCCAAGTAGGATGGTTTTTTGGCTGTCAGGTGTTCTGGTTCTGAGCTCTCATTATGAAGGTTGCTTATGTTCTCTTTGTTTGCGTCCAAACTTCCCTCTAATATTGTATCTCCTTTACCGTTTGATGCGATATCAGGAGATGGAGTAAGCTCACCGTTACAAGAGAGATTTAGGCTGTGCAAGGTTTTATCTGAGACAGAACCTACTGCTGTATCTGTAAATAATTTCCAAACCATTATTGTAATTTGTAAACTCGCCTTCAGCCAAGATTATCGACTGAATTCAAGTAAATAAAATCAACATGTATTGTTCAAATTACTACTGGGCTGCATGCGATGTTTGGCACTGATGCTCCATTTAGTATTGAATGAATTAGTTTATTCTGTTGGGATTATTGAGGGACTGAACACAGTTTATTAGACTTGACGTAAAAAAACTCAAAACGTTCATCACTGACCTTATCCAATCATAAAAATTAATCACTAAGGGTTCTTAATTCTTAGATAACCATTGATGTAAAAGAAGTGACACACGTAATATTTTAATCTAAAAAATCTTATGTACTGATCGATTTATCTGACATTTAAAAATATTATTATTTCACTCAGAATAAAAACTGCACCGATACAATAATCCAGATCGACTGAAAGCAAGCTCGTGCCCAACAATGTTACTGCGGTCACAGGAATAGACTGGAATCACATCGGTGAGCAGTACACTTGCAAAACAATGAAAGCAACTAAAGTTAACACGGCTTGGCACAAGTCAGGCAAAATGTACTATTCTAGGAATAAACCAAGCTAATTACACTTAGCTTTCTGGATCGGTTCAAACGGTCAAGATCTTTTGATGATATGCAATGAACAACTAGGGTGCACTGTCTACATAATATTTGAATCGTTATAACATTAACTAAAAAGCAAGGCTTATCATATCACGATAAATATCATGACAGTGAAATTTGATTGAAGATAAAAATCATCAATGTTGCTGTATTCTAAAATAAAAGGGTACACCAAACACGATTGCACCAAATCTGATGGATGAATGTGTTTGTCAAAGGCACATACACAAATCCAAATATTTCAAAAATAATTTTGATATCTCAGAACATGTTGATGAGTACGGATTTACAATGGAAACACTATTTCAAGAGCAATTACCAGAAAAAAATTTTGGGGTAATCTGGATGTTGGTGGGCTTTTGAATAAGACTGCATTGATAACATAGCAGAAGAACTATGCGACGAACTTTTGATATACCTACTAAAATATAAATATGTATATTCTTTAGGAGTTGTATCAAAAACATAAAGAAATATTAGTAACAAAACCAAAAAAAAATGCGACGCAAGCGTTTCACAAGTGTGTGAAGGAAATCTAATGTCACTCAAGGGTGTAATATGCTAATTGTTAATATTTCATGCATCTTACCACGCACACTTTTGTTTTGATAATGACTTATCCTACAATATCGCAACAATTGGTCATACTAGTATAAGCCATACATAAGTATGAACACGTTGTAGATTATATAATTCATGTGTCATTTCCGTTATCTCCCTGATTCGTTATCAATTTCATCCGTGTTTTAAACGTACAAGTAGAATTTTAGTGAAGTATTTTTCAATTTTTGCCAACTATAAATCATGATTAATGTAAAGCAAGTAAGCTTACTTCAGCATTCAAGATACGCTAAGTGGTGCAATGCATGGAAAAATGAAAGTCCATTTAACGCTAACATAACAATTCTAAACTATAATGGAGTTTGTAGACAGCAAACTTCATACGCAAGGTGCAATGAATTCTCAATAGTGCATTCAAAAAATATCCTAGTTGAATTTTCAATGAAATACGGAACATAGCAGTATTATATCAACTCTTCATCTTCACACATAACATATAAGCAATAATAGGTGCCAAAACAACTTGGACTATTGAACGTTAAAGTCACTATCATTCTGACATATTTCAATCCAAGACCGAACCTGATCGGTCCGAGGCCGAAGTATCCACGTCGAGACTACAACTGCCGATGCTCTCCTGGCTGGTCATGTTAAGGTGTTTACTTGTAGCGTCAGAGTTCAGCTGATAATAATGCAAGGGCTGAACTGCAAGGGACAGTGGCCTTAGGCGAAGGGTGGGCCTGGTGTTTCCTTCACCTGGTACCACTTCGGCGGTGCAGCCTTCCCTCGTGGTCTCGCTTTCCAGGCCCGCCACTTCACTGTGAACCACTGTGCTACGATGGTCTCCACGTTCGTTGTGAACACTGCGATGTTTTCACCATATTTTAATCAAGCTATTGCATAAGTAAGGAATAGATTGGCCAAAATACATGCTTTCGATATTATGCACTTTTACTTCTCTTAAGTTGATAATTGTAGTATTCAGGCAAAGTGATTCAATTGATAAAAATATTTCAGTCAAATAATCAGAATAAATAATGAGCGTTATATTTGTACAATTTCAATGATTACACTACAACAGAATCAGCTGTGTTTTCATGAACTTCTCTCCTCATTCTTCCATTGCTATTACATATTTTTGAGATATTATGAATTCTGACTTAAGGCTCTAGAATATAATGTGCCTAATTGGTAGCATGAATTTCATGTGACGATCTATTCTCAAGAGTATGAACATCAATGGATATAAAACTAAAGTAATTATGCACAACCGTGAAACCAGTGCAAAATCAAACCACAGTTAATGCAAACGTGTTGTTAATGTCGTACAAAACATAATGTTGTCTCTTAAAGCGCATTGTTCTTGCTACTGATTAGAAGCGCACACGCACACACACACACAGAGAGAAAGAGATACACAATGTGCCTCGGGGTTTCCCCAGTGCATTGAAACCTCATTTCAATCTTTGAACAAAAATATAATGTCCATGTTACACAAACTATGTGCACGAAAGAAATATATCCATCTCACAGTCAAGCTATGGGTATAATGGTGCTTTGCTATTTACAATAAAAGTACAAGTGATGATGTACCATGTGACTCTGTACAATGCCTAATAAAAAGCACTGAGAGTCAAGCCATCATTTCATTTTGAGTTAATTCAGTGTGTAAAATGTCAATCATCTAAGGTGACTAGAATATCGCACTGTTGCTGTGTGCCACAGAAATAAAATTGCAACAGAAGTTAGAATGGAGCTCGAGTTACCTTCTTCGCCAATGTTTCCATGGCAGAAACTTGGAGAGATTTCTCTTTCCAACGTCATTCACTGTATAAGTACCACTTTCAATTTTTAATGGCATATTAGATTTGAATTTTTTATTTTCAAAGTACACAAAAATTAAAATTCAGATTTCACACTGGCAAATTTGTTTTAATTGTTTGCTAATCAATGAGGTATAGCAAAGGCTGTTAGATAGGCTGACAATATTTCTTTTCAAAATGCAAATAAAATTTCAGTCTTTCATACTGTAGCAAAATGTGGTACTCATAACGGTAGACGTTATTATCACGACTGATGAAGGAAGACTGACATGGTATGCAGACAATCCCATCTTCTAACATATCAACTCTCTCCCTAGACTGGGAACAGGGTTTCCCTGGATATTTTTGGAACACTCAAAAAACTGTGGTGTGTTCCCGTGTATATGCAACTGTGACTGTTCATCGTAGGAATGAAAAATGTGTGACTTGGATTTTAGGAATGAATTTACATCTCTGCCCTTCAGATACTCTCACAGATTGGAAAATTAAATCTACTCGTTTTGATCTCTATTAGTGTTACAGCCTGTTATCAAAATTTCTGTTTTAGCTCAAAATTACTTTTGTGATAGTCTTGCCTTTGGCTACGTTATTAAGAATAATTGTGATAGAATAGAAATGAGCAAAACAACCATAGTTAATCATCAGAAACCAATAGTTCAGTTCCAACTTTCTACAATGTTGTTTAGCAACCAAGAATCTCCAGGAAAAGTTTCTCCTTTGCAATTGCGTAAATAACAGCATAATTTTATAAATGAAAACCTATCTCGTTACTCATGTCCCGTATCAAGAAATGATGAATTAGCTTAACTGCATTTGCTCTAGATATATAGAGCATTAGAAAGACAACCTTCACACAGGCAGCACACACATAGTTGCAAACTGTGCGTTACCCTGTCTGGGAATGCAGCTCAGAATTTAAGGCAAGATATTTTTACATTCAATTTCATGTAAAATAAGGACAACCTATTGAATAATCTATAAGGGTAAACTATTTTCTTGTTCACCTTATCAGAAAGGGATATTACCATGTCTTTGAATGCTGGCGAGACAAATATGTGTTCAAAAATGTTTTTATTTATCGACTGGTTTTCTTTTCTAATAAAATAGTAACGTTATAATGATTTGATTGTAAAATTGCATCATCTTTCAAAATTTCTCAGGACCATCAAATTAGACTTAACATTAATGAACCACGAAAAAAAAACAGTGCTGTAATTTAGTTTGTGAATAGCTGCGTTAAACGAGAGCTTAATAAATATAACGTATTTTAGACAAAATTTCTTTTAAGCCAGACACAGTGGACCCCCTTTTTTCACAGTGCCAGATAGTACCTCAGAGATAGTAAGCATAGAAGGAATTCAGATGTCAGGGTGGTTTATTTGCATTTATATATAGACACCTAGGATCAGCTCCAGTGTCACTTACTAAGAGCCCCTTCCCACTGGTCTAAAGATATCCTATTCTGGAAAATCACTTTGGGTTGACTCTTCAACGAATAAATATACCTGAATATTCTAGTTTTTGATTTTTTTTTCAAAAAAGAGCAGTGTAAGATGCATCAGCCAAATCATAAACTCTAAATTTCATGAAAGTTTTCACCATCTAATTTTAAATTAACACACCGGAGAATATTGATGTGATAAGTTGGCTCGCTCAAATATCAGAGTTCAATAACACGACGATTTTTTAATTTCATCAGTAGGGATTTGGAACTGCATTCAATGAAAAAAAAACTTTTTGAGTCGAATTTACTCAGAGGAATATCCCAACGAGTTTTCAAAAATGTTGTAAGTCAACTCAAAAATACTGGATTTGGACAACATTTTCACCATGTAATAAATCCACATGACTGCCTACAGAATTGGCACCAGCATCTCATGTCAGATAAAAATTGACTGTTAAAATCAATTGAAGGAGCTATGTAGCGTAGAGGCACTACGTATGACGCAAATCATAAGATCAGTTCACAGTGTCATTAAATCACAGCTACATTGATTAACTTCTACGAATTAGAACTCACAGCACATAAATGATACACAGCAGCAAGCACCTTCCAAAGAAGTTATTGCATGGCTCAGCAACTTTCATCTTAAAATGACCATACGTGTGCTAAATGATTTATAATTACAGTAATCATTACAGTAGTCATTACAGTAATCATCACAGTAATCATTACAGCATTACAGTAATTACTAATTAATTGTATCCAAATTGAAATGAGAGCTATTAATAACTGTTACCTTATTGTTTTGGTTACAGTATAACATTACATGCATTCAACATTCAGTTAGGAATTAGGAATAAAGCTGGAATGCTTGCGATAAAAATCAAAATCCTACATGAAAACAAATAACATGTCTTCAGCATTTAAATTTGAAGTTGATGAAGTTTTTACATTTTTCTTTTCCCAAATTTTCGCTTTTGAAATAATGTAGAGCAAAGCTAGAACAACTCAGAAAGGCTTGCAAAAATACACAGACTCAATGGATATAACTGGAATGATAGTAGAACTTCAGGTGAACTTTATTTAATGTCTATAGTCATTAGTTCTGAGAAAGTGAAGAGAGTCATCATACTGAGAGAAACCAGCTTCAATCTTCACTGTCAAAGGTTTTGTAGTTGATAAACATGTGACAATATTCTCTTAGAAATATTTAAATCGTTCAGAGTGAGATACTCATTAAATTCTGCAGGGGAATTGGTTTCCAGTTCAGATTAGCGGAAGAAACATTTCTGTGCAAAGCTGCGACACACCTTAAATGGTCCTATGCTGAATGACTCAACTTCCAAATACTTTTATATTGGGTGAACAAATAAACAAGGTACCACTGTCTTTAATTCTCAACAAAACATATTAAAAATAAAACTACCTTGAAACAAAGATACAAGTCAACTATTTCCACAAAGGCCAAATAACCTGGTGCAGGTATCCTATACTATGCACGCCTACACAACTATATTAATTTCTGAGAGGGGGAAGACAGGAACCTGTTATTGGTGGTATATAATTCCTCACACTGTGAACTATAGAAGATATATTTCAATTTTAGATTTTGGCAGCGATGATTACTTCGACAGTTTGAATATGCCAAACTAATAATTACCGAAGCTCCTGCATACATAATATTAATCAAATCTCTGAAATAAATGCAATCTTAGCTACCAATTCCAAACATAGTCAAAGCAGTCTGCAGTAATAAGAAATTCAATAATTTTCTAAACAATCAAGGGATACAAATATAATAAATATATAGCCAAAGTTTTTGATGTCATGAAGGAATCTTGTTACCGCATAGCTAATACCAGGTTTGTGAGTATGAGACACCTTGAATTTCAATGAATCTAGAATCCAAAATATTTTTATTGTGGTCAGTAAGAGAAAAGGTGACAGCAATCCTGTTGTTCCCTCTAACGCTGACTGATTCATCAATAACTGGTTAGTGGCTCGACATCCGATTACAGCATATTGTTCTAATCTTTATAACGATTGATACAGGAATGCAAAAGCACAACACTAGGCAATAATAGCGAACTACTTTGTACAGTAGTAACCACACTTCTACAATGTAAAAGAGACGTGAATTTGATCAGTTTTCCTTACAGCCACAGCCACAATTACAGTTCAGTCAGTACTACATTAACATTGGCGCAATAAGTTTGCATCGGATAGATGAGCCATTACGGTTATCAATTAAGGAAAGTATTTTACTAGAACCGGAAATAAGCGAATCGCAATTACAAAATCGATTGCCGATTCAAAACTTGGTCCTTGAACCAAAGACGAATAATTGAAATGTTCGAATTTGCAGACGGATTACCTACACATACGCTCTAGATACCTAATTATAAATAATTGCACTTGTTGACGAACTGTCACCGCGCAAGTGAGTGTAGGACGCTGTTTCCTTCTGTCATAAGAATACGGATAGATTCAATTTAAGAAACGTCCGTCTAACAGGAAGGAAATGATGAAGAAGTAGTTAACATGCATCGATGCCCACGCAATATTTCTAGCGTAATTGAAGAAACCGCACCCTTGTGCAAACAGAAGACATTACAATAATTTGATGCACATGGTTGATCCAACCTAAAGAATACATGTCACATCATGCGATATGTCACGTTTTCACGGCGAACGTTATTATTGTGCCAATGGATTCGGTATGGTCGTATCTTTCGTACTTACGTTCGAGTGGTGCCAAGTTTTTCCAAAAACCAACTCTCGACTTTTCTTCTCACAATGTCGCCCCTTATTCAAAGATTTTACGAATATTACTCCAATAATTTAGACTGATCAGGGTGTGCCCCAAATTTTCGTACGCCCAAACACCCGTCAAACGTTGTAAGCCATTTTGTTGCTGTATGACACTTGCGCGCGATCTACAAATCAAACCTCAACCTTTCAAGGGAGCGCTATTTTTCAAATAGAATATTTCACAACAATATTTTGTCGAGTACGCTTTTCACTCAATTACCTAGTTTTGACGCGATACGTACGATCAAAGCAGCATTCTAATAAAATTAAACTATATCCCCTGAGCTGTTGCGACAAATAATTTCTATTGCTTTGAGGATATAATTCAAGTACCGTTTGACGTTATTCAGTTCTAATATTGTAATTTTCAAGCACATTTATTACCACTTAATATTAATAGTGAATAAGCCCCGGCGGTTAACGGTAAGGTAAATAACGCCAGCAGGCAAAAGCGGCAATGAATTCTATTAGGATTCTACGCGATAGGAGCGATAACGGAACAGGTTGATGATTGAGAACAATTCTTACGGTCCGTAATTGGCACAAGAAATTTGAACAAAAAAAATTAACCATTCTGCGCATGGTCATGTAACACGTGCTATTTGATCAACTATTCTTCACCAGATGTCAGGTCTGCTCATTTGGTTTACATTTTCCATTCGTCCCATTCGTTCCGGGTCCGGGCCCACGTAACGCCGTCGTGTGCGCATAGACGTCGTCCGAGGTTATTTAATTTCAAAAGCATCTGAACCAGGGACAGTTGATATTCACCATTTTACGGTGAAATACTATGAATTTTCCGTATTTGGAATGTGCTAGTTTGAAGTCACGTTTATCATTCCTTCAGATTTGAATGACAAATAAGTCAGCAAGAGTACAGTATAACCTCTTGTAGAATTTTTCAAGAATCACCGCCAACACGTGAACGTGGAAGGATAAATGACGATGAACTTTAAAATTCAAAATAGGAATTAAAGGAAGTCCATAAAATGACGTCAAATGAGATGGATCAGAGTAACAAACATGAGCCGAGTACGAAGAGGATGAAAAGTTCGATAATTTCGGATCACGTGGAATCGTTAGAATTTAAAAAACTATTTGTCAAACACTGGCTGAATTTGGAGCCTGTGAAAACGAAGGATATTGAGATAATAACCGACCCCTACCGAATATGTAAGATATCGAATTTTTTAAGGGACGACGACTTTATTTCCCAGATAAAAGAAGAACTGAAGGAAGTAGAGAGTAACAGAAAAACCATAGATTTATATCAGTTTGAGCAGACTGTCGATTTGGCTAACGTGCAATCAAAGAATATTGATGTACTGTACAGAACTTTTGAATCGGACGTAACCAATTGGATGGAACAAAATACTCAGATTATTTTGAATGGTAAGATGTCCATGTCCAGTGCTAGCTACTCGGACACTGATTACCTTTTATGCCACGATGACAACATGGGTGATCGCAGAATTGCATTCATTTTATATCTCTCCAAAGATTGGGCCCCTGAAGATGGTGGAGCACTAGATATATTTGATTCAGATACAGATGGGCAGCCAAAAAATATTGTCATGTCCTTGGTGCCAGAGTATAATTCTCTAGTATTTTTTGAAGTTACAGATAACTCGTACCACCAAGTAGCAGAAATAACATCACCAGATAAGTTGAGAATTTCGATTAATGGATGGTTTCATGGTCCATTGAAAGAAAGTAATAAACAGCTTAGGCCTGAAATAATTCATGAGTATTTTGAACCTGAGGATACAGACATTGATCTAGTGTCTCAAATTTCTAAAATCTATTTGTATGAAACAATTGTTGAAAACATTCAACAGGCTATTGAAAAAGACTCATTCATTTATCTTCCTGACTTTTTGTTGCCTGAGATATACGAGAAATTGGGTGAGGAAATAAAAAGTCAGGATATCAAGTGGAGTAAAATTGGTCCAGCTGATTTACAGAATTATGAAATAGCAAATGATGAAACTCTACCTGAAACTTTGAAAGCATTTTACAATATTTTCAAGTCGATACATTTCTTTCATCTTCTCAAACGATATACGGAATTAGATTTGGTACCAGAATCAAATGATATGAAACCAAAAATGCAAATCGAATTGCAGAGGTGGTCAAGAGGCTGCTACATGCTAATTAATGATCAAACAATTGAACCTATTCACCATAGAGAAAAAAATGGGAATGAAACGGATAACATCATAAAATCTAAAGTAGAATCAGATGTTGGCATGTGCAAAAAGACTGAAGATAATATGGTGAACAAATCCAAATATGAAAATGATGATGCGAAACAAAATACAACGGCAGATCCTATCAAGACAAGTGGGGATTCAATCCCTGATGAAACTGGTAATGATTCTAAGACCACGAAGAATGCTGCTCAGAACCCACATCATGAGAACCAAACAATAGTTAAAAACAAATTGGCAGCCAAAGGAAAGTGCAAAACTCTGTTTCCTACAAATGAATCACCTCAAAGTTCTGGAAACTTTCACAAAAAAGGGTCGACAGCAATTATACCTGATGAATCTGATTCTTCAGATATAGAAGATTACATGTCAGATCTGGAAAGTGAATCTGAATCTAACACGTCAGAAAAGGAAGATATGAAGGATGAGGAAGCCAAGCCAGGAACTCTGGATGTCATATTGCAATTTCATACAGAAAATGCAACAGAAGATGCTACAATAGACTACGTTGATCCTTCTGTAAAGGATGGAGCACTGATTCACATACCCCCCCAGGACAATCATTTGTGTCTGGTTTATAGAACTGCGGATACTTGTAGATGTAACAAATATGTTAACCATTATTCTGAAGGCTACTTCTACACGTTACTGTGCTCTTACTATGAATAGATCTTTCAGAGAGAAAATATTTTATTCTTTCCTTTTCAATTATTTCCGATGAAGATCCCGGTGAACTGGGTGCAAACCACATTCTAACTCTATGTGGTCAATTCATTAACATAAGCAAAATATATATCAAGAAACAACATTGTCATAAGCATATCACGTGCACAGTATCTCTTATAGTTCCTGGTACAATGTGAACTTATTTGGATCATATGTGTTCGATGCAATTTAGCTTATTATTTACACATGAATCGAAAATTGACAAATACTAATTACTCTTGGATGAGTTTTGGAATTGACCTAGTCTTTCAAATACAGATTATGGATAGTAATTTCAATCAGTATTCAGACGTCTGGTCATGGGATTTAATTAGATGGAAACAAAGACATTCTCAAACATTTATTAGAATTTGGTATATTGTATGGAAATATACAGTTGCGATGTGATGATGTTAATGATAAAGCATCGGGATCAATACATGCAAAATATGATGGTCGAAAAATCATGAATGAGAATCAATATTTTCACAGTATATAAAATCATTTAACACGTACAAACATATATTTCATTCAAGGGTAGCGAGCTTTGGAATAATTGTTGAAGAACTAAGAAAAGAGTTTTGTGATGTGTAGGGCATTTTCAAGGGTTTAACACTGTAAAAACACGACCACAGAACGACATAATTCCATAACTATGAGAAGTATAGTTCAAATACTTACGACCGTGCGCTGTCTACGATGTAGGGATTTTCTGGTCCATCAACACGAATACTAGGAAAAGATGCTTGTTGGTCATCGACAGATTGCGGTTTTATACCAGACGTCTATAATTAGATTTATAGGACTAATGTATTATTCGGAATGCTGGGAATAGGTTATTGGAACCTATTAGAAATTGCTCGCAATATTATTATACAGAAAATTATTTCTTGATTTGTAATAATTGTGATACCCACGATCTAATCCAGAGATAGAAATTCACCTTTGGGGCACAGGAAGAAATAGAGTATTCCGCTCTTTTTTTCCTGAGCTCATTCATCTCTAGTTCATGCTGGAAACTTGCATCACTTTCTTGAGAATTTTCTCTTCTACTTTCAGCGACTGACTTTGCGGTATACTCAACTTGGACCCACGGGCAAATTACTGGAGATGATTGCAGCGAATTCTTACTGAGCCTTGAAAGACGGGGTGAAAGTCGTCTCAAAAAAGAGACCAGCTTGGACCTGTATAAGGTGCATCAAGATTTAATAATGCCAACTTGTCCATTCTCATTAGAAGCTTATCAAAAACTATATGACTTTATTTCGCCGTATTTATTCGGAAAATCTGTTAAATGCATTTAGGTCTATGAACCCAGTAATGCAATGCAATGTGGAGTATTTGATGTCAATATCCCTTGTGGATTTCATTCAAATTCAAAGTTTTTGTTACTAAAATTTCAAAACGTACTTTGCATTGGAAGCTTGTAAGTTGTTTGGAGTTGAAGGAATACTTCTGGATAGTTGCTCTGCACTACGAGTTTCTCCTTGCATTTCAAGTTGATTAGAACATGAAGTAACTGTGCGTCCAATTCTCCAGTCCAGACTGTTACTTTGGGAAGCTCTTAATCCTAAAAAATATTGTCACATACAACGAAAGCTAAAGTAAATACCATAGTATACTTATCCAATATATCTGTGACAAATAAGAACGACACAAAAATAAACATAGATATACAAACGCTATATTAAAAAGAGATGATCAAAACTATTTTTAAAATAATCGGCACATGACACTATGAAACAAGTATTTTATTTCAAGTTCTAAATTTATCTGGTAAAAAGATGACCTTCGTGATTCACAGATTTTCCTAGACGCCAATCCAGGGAATTGGAATTCCTATTAACGGCATAAATATTATCACAAGATTTCGTCGAGAAGTAAGCTGAATTTTGACGTCGTTTCAAGAGCCTCAGGACTGGTCCAGTATTCCTGAATTGGAATAAATATATACAGGCATTTATAACAGTATCCAACTGATAGTTGTTAGCTCTATAAATTCTGAAATCATTTCACAAAATCAATTTTTTTTGCATACTTTTTGCACTTGTGTGACTGTTCAACAACCGGTGGTCGATTACTACACTTAGGGAATGCTTCTGTAGCACCGTACGTTCCAATCCGTACATGGCTATAAGCAGCTCGCAATTGCACGCTTTCCAATGGTATCTGATTGGTTTGCAAAGCAGGTGGCAGAGGTTCATTGACCAGCTCCATTTTTGGTACACTATTCATTATTTTCAGATCTGCCTTATTTTTGTTAAATATAAAAATAATTTATGTCACAATTCATACTACTGTGTGTGGCTACTTTGCACTCAAAGAATCCACTTAACCGAGCGGTGTGGAAAAATTACGTGTGCTGTGTTTAAATGTTTGAACATACGTACAATATTATGATAGTGTCAATTATTTGAAAGCTAGATTACTTCTTCGTAATGAGATTTTGTGATTTGACAGCAGGGATGTTTCACTAGAACCGATTAGAAAAAAAAATTAATATCAAAAAAGGGACTGTCAAGTTTGTAGCACATTTTCAGTAACACATACATTCGTTTACGAGTAGATATTCATGATTGTTCACACTCAACGAGTTGTTGTGAACATTTGACGTATGATTATCGAATAACCTACAAAGCTCTAAAATATTTTCCACTTGACCCGTGTACGGTGCACTTTGGTATTGCAGAAGGAAAAGACGTGGTTCACAATCGAAAGTAATTCGTCGCGTTTACTTCACATCCCATTGAGAATTGTACTTCCGCGTTTTTTATCAATCCTAGTCAACCCCAGTTGAGAGAATTCTTGTCTGTGCTTTTGCGGCTATTTATAAATATCCTAGAGTCTAGACGATGTGTACACTTTCGGAGTACATAACTATCTGCCCACATACTTAGGGGTCGAACTAAAGCGAATAAATATACCAACTATACATTTATTTAGTTAGGTTGCGCGCTAGTTGTAGAACGGATTTCAACCACGTGTATTTGTTCTAAAGTCATAATATAAGCACGTTCCTCAACGGATCGATTTCATTCATAAAAATTGGACAGTTTCATATCTGAAATTCTTTTTATCATACAACGCTCTTGGACTAATCAAACGCACAGATTCTTCCACTTTGCAAATTCAATCGATCAATAAATTACTATTTTGAAGAAGGTCTCTTATTCGTATCACACAATTTTGTTGCGAAGACTCAACTGAAATTCTAAATTATTACTTTTCATATTGAGCTGGTGAAGCGTGAAATTTTCTCCAATGATTCGGTAAAATACGCGCGTATTATTCAAATATTGAACAATGGTCAACAATTGCACTGTTTAAATGGTTTACATCTCATAGGTGGCAGCAAAATCTGGTAGATCACGGGGAGATCCACTGATCAATGGAGAGATCATTGGAGTAACTCTGGTGTGAGCCGCTGCAATCCGTGTTACCGAACGATGAGTCGAAGCGTCGTCAAGTAGTGTGGAAAAGTGGCGCACATTTGGTGCTCAGTTATGGTATAGCTACACATCTATCTAGTATCCATCTCTTCCGTCGACACATCCCACATACGAAGGTTAGTGTTCTGCTATCCTATATTAAGATTCACATAATTAGCGAATTTTAGGCGCCTCTGACGTCGTTAACCGGTAGAAAAAGGATTTTAAGGATTACATAATTATATAATTTCATTGTGTAAGTCGTAACTCAATTTTTTGTACAATTAATAGATTTATTATATTTAGCATGCAGGCGTGATAAGATGATCACATAACTGTGTGCTGCTTCTCTTATTTGCTCACCGATATGCATGAATTTTTGTGTCATATCTACGGATACTTGTCTTTCTGATCATAAGTCAATACCAATGTAAGATTTCCATCATTTTACACGATCTTCTAAAAATATGCTATTTTTGATCAGCTGCTATGTTAAACCCATTTCAGGAGAGTCAAAATTTAACGCTACAAAGTGATCCTTTCATCTCCTCAGTAGCTGGAATATATATCTTGATCAGACTACAGTAACTATGTTTCTTCTGTTGTAAGTCATGTCAAATTACATATCACAAATGTCACTGTTCAGTAACCGAATGTCGTAAGATTAACTTGGTCTCTGGTTTGCACAATAGTCTCAGAGAAATGAGCATGAGTTCACATGAGTGCAGTTAAGTTTATTTTATATAGATTTTTTATAATTATGTTATTGATTGAAGGTTACAAGAATTTTTTTGTAGGATATCTCAAACATTAGCCACACTAGGACTACACCGATAGATTAATCCTTGTAACAAAACGTTGAATGTTATTACGACATGTATTTGTAAGAAATCATGCATCAGGATTTAATGTTCATATTATTTTGATCTGTGAATGCATCAATTGGTAACACCCCATTAATACTAAAATTAATAAGATTTTGAGTTCAGTTTATGTAGAGATTCTTGAGAAGGTCTAGTTCAATGTTATCTCTAAATTTAACTAGTAGATGAATCTCAAAGCAGTGGGGTAACGAACCTCAACTCTCCGTTTTTATAATAAAACTCATGTTGGCCAGTTTCTGCAGTGTCTCCAGAGCCAAGGCAGAGAACCGATAGTATGTGAATGTGAATTCAGATTTTTTTGTCGTTTCTATAGAAATTAATTCTTGTCCGGTCCAACTGATTTATTCATACTACATCTTGGTTTGAAAATAGTCTAAGAATGTTCAGTTACATAAACTAATCATGACATGTTCAAATTTTGAGTGTGAATTAAAAAAAAGAAATATTTTTATAAGCGATTAGCTTCATGTCACATCGTATTTTGCCAGATCTTGGTATATTGCAAGTGAGTAGTTACATGAATTATTATCGATTGGGCTATCGATTGATACCCGAATCAAGCCTGTCGATTAGTTATGAATGAAACATGCTTTAACATTTACTTTATTCTGTTAGGGATTATAGCACAAAACTTGATAACATGGGATTAATCGACCATGGTCTTTTATTTCAACAGCTCCAAAGTTTTGATTCATAAGATAGGTTTGATAGGGAATTTTAAATTGTTCGACAAAATATTATGATGTAATTGCACGATATTTCAAAAAAGATCCCCGTGAAAGCCTAATATCTTACCATAAGATCATTCAAAGAGAAATTGAAAACGTGAGTTTTTCAAGTGCGAAAATGATTGTTCTGTGGAAATGTTTCGCTATAGTTTACTTTCTAAGTTTCAGTACATTGAGAAACAGATTTATTTTTAGTTTATACTCGGTGGCAAGTTGTATCTCAACACGATGTCACGTGCGCGAATATAAATGCGTACCACTTTTACATCTGTTAAAATTCATATCTCAAATGTCTTGTGAATTTTGTAACGTAGTTCTATCTACTGATACAAACTTCAAAGTGTATGTTTATACGCATCAGAGTACAAAATAAGATGATTCCTAATCCTCTACATGAGTAAAAAAAAATTAGACACTATATGTGTTCGTTTTTATCGTGATATTGTGATATCAGTTTTATTACATATAAACGTCAGCAGCATTGGAATGCATTATCATTGCCAAATTTTTGAATCTGACCATAAGGAAAGCCTGCATCCTAAGTTTCCTTGTTCTTATTACATCGTTGGTGTCTAAATTTGTTCTTTTGTTCGACTAGTGGCTTAATTAGTTCCACATATATCTCAATTAATGAATACATACACATATATGTATAAATCATTACTCATTTGATAATATAATACAAACTGGCGTTAAGATTCTTTTGGTATACGAATAGACAGATGAATGCATTGATCAGCAGATGAATTTTTGTAATTTCATTGGAGGATACAATTTTCATATTATTATACTTGATTTGGGAAATTTTAACGTGTTCCAGGGTGCCGGGTAGCATCACGTCATCCGAACTCACGAGATGCATTTATCAAGATCCGCATTATACGCTTTTCGGCTCTCACTCAACCAGGTAAAACTGCATAAATGATTTTTCAATTGAATAGCAAACTCTTCTTATTGTAGAACGTTACTCTAATGCAAGGAATTGGAATCTAATTCCTCACTTGATCTGTTTCTTTAAGTTAGCTATCGATTAGTGGATTCAGAACTAAAACGCAATATCCTCCTTATTTGCTATCTCTGTCCATTGTTCCCATTATAGTTTCCCAGTTGATTAACAATAAGATTATTAGGAAACATAATATCTTACATGTTGCCACTCTAATTTCCTACTGAAACGTAACTTGAGTGTTCACGTATCATTGTTCAGTATAGTGGTTAAAGATTCTGAAAAAAATTAAGCCAGGCTTGAATTGTCTCAATTTTCATTGCTTCACCGATATCTTTGTCAATAATATTAAATTGTTTTCACGCAAGATTGACATGCCAAAGTCAAAAGGTCAATAATACCCGGATGTTGACCCCCCAGAACTTGATAAACATTTGAGTATCTTTGATACCACGCAAAAGGCACCTCTGCTGCAAAAAAATTCACAAAGTATATTATTCTTGATACTTGATATAGAGTTTTGAAATCAAATAAAACCACTTCTCAGTTTGGTCAAGACATGAGGAAATTCGATCCTACTTCCTTGTGTGAAATTTTGATCTTTTTTCCAATATATAATGTTTTCAACTATTTTTCTTCCAGAGTGGCAGTGCACCAGTGTACCGTAGCGGTGGTGTAGATCGTAAGACGGTCCGTTCAGCTCTCTTGCTAGCTACAGCGGGTCTGTCCCTCAGCTCATTTTCTCTGAAACAAATGCTGTCATCCCCTGCCCAACAGCGTCGCCTTCGTAGGATCAATTCGAGTATAAACTAAAGAAAACCCAGCCACGCACAGACAAGGAGAACATAAATTGATAATAAAAAAAAAAGGATAGGAAAAAACTTTGAATGCGCTCAAAGGAAAAAATATTGTACATAGGTGTAGCAACGAGTTTTGAAAATTATTAGGTATTGGTATACGTCTCAGTGAAAATTGGAATCTCGATTATGAGACATGAGGCGTAAACAGAAAATGGAACAAAAACAACCTAACTGCATATGATAGACATGATTATTGTAATTGTCTACACAACCATTTCATGATTTGAAGGTATCGACAAAAAAAATTCCCCTTCGTTTTATGATAACGATTTAGTCTAATTCACAAGGATGAGATACTGCTGCATAGAATCACGTTGAATTTCGTTTCGAAAGCGGTATTTGAAAGATGAGGAAAATATGCGATACGAGCAAATTTAGTTACATCGAATTCAGTACTTGGTTTAGGATGCACATGACTATACTAGGGTACTTCTAGCTCCAAAGTATGACTTAAATTAACTAGACTGAAACAAGCTGTTACCATGAAATTGATTAAGGAAATTTGATAATCAGCAAATTTAGTAGACTAACTGAGGCGTGGTCAGTTTATTGGGAAATAAACCTGATTTCTTATTGCGCGAAAACTGATCGCCTTTTTGAATGTTGTGAATGTACATTTATGTTAAAAAAAATTTCTTCAATATTACTAAAAATTGTATAAGCATCACGATGAATGTGATTAATTAAGCATTGGTCTGTCATGCGAGGATCGTCAAATGTGCATAATTCTTTGGAAAATTAAAAACAGCGAAAACATACAAGACAATTGGTTGTTTTTATTTTTGAAACTTAAAATAAGATCCGATTCGTATCCTAAGGACGCGAATATGTCATCTTATATTGAATCTTCGTATTGTTGTAAGTATCTAAATATATACTTGTATTTCGGAACAGTATTTCAATTGTTGAATGTATCCAGTCACTTATATTCTGTGATCGGATTAGTCATTGTTATGATATCATAAACGGTAAGCCAGGGTAACGTGTCCCTATGGGACGTAAAAACAGGAAGAGAAAATTACAAATTGTTAAGTTCGGGGAAAACGGTTTGATCATTTTTCGTGCAATGATGGTCGTACGAATTTTGATTATAACTCGATTGGTGAGGTAAAATTTCAAATTAAAGAACAAAAATCATGTATGTATAGGTATGTACGATTTATTTATACATAAGGTTAATGAGAAGTCATAGAATAATTATTTTAATTCTAATGACACATAATCGCTTTTTGAAACTATAGTTCAAATCAATAATTAATTCAATAAAATTTATACAAGAGAAACGCTAACATGTTCTTTTAAATAATGTAAATAAATTCTTATTTTTTTTTTTCATCAACACGATAAACGTTACTTATTCCGAAAATATTGCTACAGCAAAATATTGGCCGGTTATTTTCAAATGTTGAAATAAATATCAGTTACTCGCTAAATGAACATTTATAATTTTGAGAAATATTTATGGCGATAGAGTTAAGCCCCTCTGCCATAACATTGATGTAATCTGGACACAAACTGCTATACCATCCGAAATATATCTGGTATTCACGTTCGAATCTTTCACTTATATTGATAAACCCATAGGATAACGCTATATACGAAACACGTAACATGGACCCTGACGTAGATAGTGATTCGTAGCGATAACAAAATATTCTGTCCCAAGTGAAAATATAAGCATTCTGTACCCTAATTGTAAACACATATATATATAAATACATATATATTCCAACAGTGTTTCTTAACTCTTTTTTCAGTCCCATAATTAATAAAATGCACAACACTCTTCGTAATCACTGTACATACTTTCGGAATGGGTCGAATTACGCTCTGTTATATCTGTACGTAAGTATTGTAAGCTGTAATTACATGCAATTCTTTCGTTGTTGCTGTAATTTTATTAATATTGCAGGAGGTCGCCGGAGTGTTTTAATTTTTCAAAGGCTGTGCAATTTAGAGTATTGGCGAACTTCGCCGGATTAAAAAATTTCATAGCACACAATGGTCATCGATTTGATTTCAAATTACCATTTTTTTAAGCTCCGATCACATATTGCCATCAATTTCAATTTGTACAACATTTCGTTATTACTACACTTCATTTTTTGTTTTATTTTATTTTATTTTTTTTTATTTTTATTTTTATTTATTCATTTATTTATTATTATTATTATTTTTCTTCTTTTCTTTTTTGTCTGACAAACTATCATGCTTTGCATGGATAAAGAAATTTATTAGTACTATATGATAACAATTAATATTATAGGATATATTACAAATTTATAATTATCGACTAATCTTATAAGCCTATTTTATGCCTAAATTTGTTACTTTAATTCAACGATAAAGGGTACCTGCGCTGGACCGTCAGAAGATGGTGTAGAAAAAAAACGAAATCAAAGATTTAATAATACAAAACTGTAATCCATAAATAGCAGATTTTATGCCTAAATATACTAACATCGTTTAAAAATTATTTTAAATACATAATTTTGTTATTCATTCTGGAATATAGGAAACTGTTCAAAATATATAAGCTATTCTATAAATGTTCCTCAGTACACGACATACCATTCCAAAGCAGCACATGGTACTTTACACAACAAATAAAAAAAAACTTTTATTCGCTTTCAAATTGACTTGACAAAAATTTCACTTGTCAACATGTGTTCACGATACATTCGTTGTACATTACATACTAAAGAGGGTCCAATCTCACAAGGATTTACATGAGGAATAACAATGTCTCTTCGTTTTTCTTCGTCCTAGGTAATAATTTTTATCGAAAAAGTTAAACAGAGGAAGACTCAAATTTTTAACCGAGTATAGCATGATATTTTTGAACTCAGCTTTATCTAAAAACTGCAGGGGTTGAAACTGCCAGGATTGTTAAACAAAGTTCCAATGAAATCCTATTTGGGGCAGCCCTCTTCGGTACGTAACCCAATAGCAATCCTCATACATGATCAGTGGCAACGTGTGCAAAGTACCACGTACTAAGTACATACCATACCATAATTGTTCTACAATTTACTTCATCACAGCCCATTGCCAGATATTTGACTAACTTGTCAAGACTCTATCACTATAATAACCCATCAGTTAAGAAACACTGCTTAGAACATATTTCAATATTTAATTTGGAATAAAATAAAATCGAATCAATTAATAGTTCGGCAATAAAATAGAACTGATCGTAACACAATATCTAGTCTCTACTGGACCACCCTGTATGTAGCGCAATCCTCGTTGATTTGGTCAAGAGGGTAAAGAGTACTGTATAAAGGGTGGCTTACTATGATTTACCCCAAATTTTTATTCTGCAATAAATCACTGCTCTATCAGATAAAACTAATTAATCATTTCAGCAGGCCATCCTGTACGTCCCATAACGTTTCATCAATTATATCGAGTGACAAATTTCTGTTTGTTTTTTTTTTCCCTCTCCGTATAACATTAAAAACATGATCTTTCATTTTTCAAATTTTTGTTTCACTTCCGTGACATTTTGTAGCCTCTTAGACACAGCGGCTCACAATAATGTATCTCTTGTATTGTTCAATATTATGTCGATATACATATATAAATTTTTTTATATATAAGTATATAAGATATTTCTTTGATATAATGTAGTACTCTTATCATACTTATTAATTATTAATATGACATCATATAAGATAAGACACCGTTATACGTAGCGATATTTCTTCTACCTTCAGAAAGGTAGCTTGAGTGGTTTTATGCACGTAGAATTCCACACGAAGCGGACCACTTTTATGAGTCACCATCACCAATTTTGATGACCAGTGGATATTTTGTACTACTCATGGGTATTATACAAAAAAAAAAAAAAAATCCCACTTCACATGGAATACCACGTATGCTAAAAACGTTCAGTACCCAAATATAGTACAAGAAATCTGTATGTTATACATTTTATAACATACTGTTTAGGTTTTTTCTTTTCTTTTTTTTTGGTTGCCATTGATTTCAGAGATTTAGTCTTACATTAAAGTTATAGATCAGAATAGCAGTGCGACAGATGAGGCAGCAAATTTTTATCGCCTCACAAGGATAATGCATAGGTATAATGGGAAATTTTCTTTCCGCATTTCAACGAGTTAAATCACACCGCCACAATTATCGCATGCCTCATACACTAATACTGAACTGCTCTTTCATGTGAGCACGCCTTTGTATATTGTGTACATTTGGATTACTTGATATAAATAGGTAACTTCAGACCGGGGTCATGACATCTATGGCACTATAAACGATTAGAAAAGAAAAACAAAATAAAATAAAAAAAAAAAACACACTTTATATAAAATATGTAATTATCACTTGCTGTTATTCAATTATGTTTTCATGAACCCAGGTCTATCTACGTATAGTAATTTACGTCAGGATTACAAACACATTATGAGCCGATACCGATATCCTATTCTCTATTTTGTTCTTGCTTTTAAAATATCAAGATACGAGCAATGAGTAATGATTCGCTGAACACGATGGAAGCTCAAAGATTTTTGTATCTTCTGATTGTGTCCAGCAATTATTATTCGTCGCTAGTTGAAACACTGGAAATGAAAATGATTTGAGTTTTATGATGGAAAATGAGGAAGCTGATGTATTAGGCTATCTGCATACATGTTCCAACCATCATCAATTCCATGTACATTTAACTTTGCTGAAACTGTAATTATTTAAAGTAAGCTGCATTATGATATGAAATGATTTCACCTCGGCATACCTACACGTTATACGAATGAATAATAACTGTACTTTTACTAAAGTAGTCTTGATACAAGTACAAAAGTAATGGAAAATTTTTAAATCACTGTCGTTTATATCACTGATGAGAAACGTTAAGTTTACGTAACTTCAAATGTATGTTCAACTGGACACAAACTTGGTTTTCTGAAATTTCTGTACACGGATATGTGATTCACATTCATTACGATGATTGTATTACTCCGTTAAAAACACATGCAAACTTATCCTGTTAATGAATTAAATTCAATAAGTTGTGTAACATGTACGTATATCTATTAGCACGTATTCTTTCATGATTCATTATCCATTTGTATGTGTTCGTTACACAAAAACTTCAGGAGCTCTTACAAGTATTAAAAATTCTGTTAAATATAGATGCTTGTAAAAAAAAGGCAGTGTAAACGTTATTGTGCTGTACCAAAAACCATTAATAAAATGTTTGAGAACAATTATCTAGTACTATTCATGGAAGACATTGAGTGGAGTGACGGATTTTATAACGTCCTATTGGAAATGTGTTGTTTTAGAATGTTTGGTGTACAGGCAACAGACACTGGTTACTTTCTCAGAAACCACCAATCCTATTAGGGGTCCAAATGTTATAACATAATTATTTTCAATATTATCGTTAGAGTTATCATCATTTTTGCTGTGGTTGTTATTATTATATCAAGCCAAATGTGATAATGAACTGAATCTTGTGAATGCTTGTGTAATAGATGATGAATCAAAAATAAGCACGAGTATTTCATCGGTGGCAATTCAATCAAACTTTGAGGAAAAGATTCGACGTTTGATTTACTTTCTCATATACCTACAGAACGAATGAATTACGACGCATTTTAATTATATAGGAAGTTATTCCATGAGTCGATTCAAATATAAAAATAACCACCAACCACTTACAATCTGAATAATCTTTGACCCAAGGTATAAAAATATGAATTCATTCACCAATTCTCCTTATCAGCAACACGCACATTTATCTCTGTTCCAATAATTCATTCAGACTACTCGTATCAGTGCTTTAAAACCACGCTAAATGATCGCCACCCCTCACCCCTATGCAATCTATGGAGCCGACCATATTTCGAGATATGATGGTCAACTTGAAACCCATAGAAAATTGCGAATTCGATGGATATGTAGAATTTCAAAAACGCGTTCGAAAGAGAAGTAACGCTTGAATCTTCTTCCATGAAGAATTGATTTTTACACCTATATTAATAGGATATCGGTAAATATGTGGTATCGGCTCATTGCTTGCTGCATTAGGTGAAATCATACTAAATGTAGACGCGGCAAAGCCTTCATCGCTTAAACCAATTTAGGAATAGTATAATGTGTCAATTTTAGCTGATTGGTAAGTTAATATAACAAATATTGAAGCTTGAGACAAAATACAGAAGAAAAGTACTATACTAAATTTTTCAATATTGCTAAATGTCAAACTCTGACCAATTTTGTCAAAATAATGTACAGTTTTATAATAAATAATACTCTAGTAGTTGAATTTGAAAAGAGCAAAACAACAAATGGTTTGATTTGGTGTTGAGGTTGAATCGTTGAATAAGTTTAAAATAACATACAATAAATATTTGTTATATGTTAGACTAGTAAAGAGATACAAACATATAAGCAATCTCGATATAAGCCGCCACGGCTCATTGTTAATTCTTCCAATTTTTCAGAGGTCCACGGGATCTATTGAATTAAAAAATCAATCTTTCCATTCGACTCTACGAGTAACCAATCGATTCTCAATAACCAGTTCATCTGTATATTTTCAAGCACATTAGCCAGTAAAATGTGAAAAATTAAAACCATTAAAGATTCGTGTAAGTATTTCAAGTTTTTCCATAAAGTAGCTGTTCAAAAATCAGCCATCTCTTAAGCCAATACAGATGGTATTTTTAATTAATCTTTGTGACAAAAATGTTATTGACATCCGCGATCATATACCTCTTCGATCATACTTCCGAGCCATACGTTCGTCAGAGGGTGCTTGTTTCACAATCATTTTTAGTTTTCAACCCCTAATCTGGTTCTGTTGCTAAGAAAAAGGATATGTAAAAAAATACCAAAAGAAGGTTCTGTTAAACAGCTCAAGTATTCCCAAGATCAGATGGTATTCTTTCATGGAACATTTTTCTTGACATCTGAATGAAACTAGGTAGCCAGGGTGAAAAAAATAAAGTCAAGCTAGAAGACACCCGTAAAATAAAGATCAACCGTTTAGCCAGATTCGAATAACATGTGTTTCACGATACATGCATACAAATAATGTTGCATTCAAACGATGTATTGTCTCCTCATGAGACTGTCACCATTGGATGTATCATCCAGATCAGATGATTTTTTAATTTTGTCAAGTATGATGGAATTTTCGTAATCTCTCTACTTATTCCATGCTTTGTTCTGTTAACTTAACATGACTCTGAACTTCGGTAGTTACTTCTAAACTGCAGTCGAAACGGTTGATTGGAAATAATCTGTTCGCCTTTGGTCACGACCATGCCGTGAGCCCAAGCATAGCATTGAGACACTTGACCAAGTAAGGTCTTTGATCTGTAACCTGTCTTTTAAGACATTGATGAACATGGCAGCCTAGGCGAACCCATCTGCGTCAAGACTCTGTCGAGCCATTGAAGTGGTCCATTTAAATGCAACTCTATCCAACATGGCGTTGAGGTAACAGTCTGCCGACGGTACTCAGCTCCCCAACCCTTTACAAAACTCATTCGGATTGTACACATCCGTGTCAACTGGTACACAGCTTCGAAACCTTGAGATACCGACTGGGACAAAAGAGCGGCAAACTCTTGGTTGTTGAAAATTTTAAGATTACAACCTAAAACACCAAGGCTACGATGAGAAACACTCTCCTCTAAAGGTTCCTCTGAAGAGAAAAGAAAAAGTTCTGCAAATTCAAATACCCCAAACTTTATCGTAGCCAATGTTAACAGTCACTTCGAAGACCCGTTATAAAATATCAAGCGGTTTAAGATCTAATTAGGAGTTTTGTTGCTCAGACGAGTAATTTGTGAATTTGAAATTTGTAGATTCGTCAATTGGTAAATGTGAAAAATTTGTTGACTTTTTCAAGTGACCAACTGACTGTGCACAAACTTTTTGAATCCTTCGAATAAATATTAGTAAATGATGAAACCTACTCACCAGGTGGTATTTTGCAGACTGTCGCAGGATGCCATCCGTAGCGTTGGTTACAATTGGGACTTTGCACAAAAATACTCGAATCAGATAAACATTCAGCAAATACTTCACCACCGATATAATAAAGTCTCACTCCTTTGCCGATATGCCGTCGAGTTTGTTCGACAACTGTATTTCTGTTAACATTGGATAAAAGGCCCAGACAAAAGCGTTCAGAGTTACTTGGATCCGTGAAACCATCAACTGTAATACTTGGCTGAGAGGCGTGAAATGTCTCGCCAACCCTTGTATTAAGTTCATAGTAACTTATTGAGCACCTTTGGAAATAAAGATAATACATCGTTCAAATAATGTTATTACGATAATTACCCTACCTAATCTATTATTCAAAATACAGAAACTCTGATATTTTCTACTGAAATTACTGATATCTGATCATATGAAGCTATAACACGATGTGGCTCAGAATATTCACATTTCTAAAGATTCCCCAGATATACCTATAATCTAGAATTTTAAATTCATACGGATTATACGACTCACCAAAATGCTGGCTCGCAGTACATAACTGGCTGTGCATCGACTGGACTAGGAGACAAGCGTGAGAGGGACATGTTGTCGTTATGATCCATATTATCCCCATCTTCGCTAATGTAACCAGGCGGTGGTGTGTCGGCTGGAGGATCCATAGATCCTGGTGCCGGACGGGGTGACCCTTGGACACTTCCTAAGCTCCCGACACTTGCAGGACTCGTTGCTTGCATACTCTAAAATAGATATACGGTCAGAATCGAAGTGGTTAGTGAAAATGTCAGGGGTCAGAGGACTTTACCTGCATTCCCTGATAAGGATTGTTCGGTTGCTGTTGTTGGGGAGATTGCGGAATGCCCTGTTGGTTGTGGTGTTGATGATTTAATGTTGCGTGGAAGCTTGTGTTTTCGGGTACGCTGACGCTTAACTCTTCTAGTGAAGTATTATACAACACAGATTCGTCGCCGGACAAACTATGCCTCGGGACCAAGATTGCAGGCAAGACTGTAAAAAATTTAAGGAATTTCAAACTAGAGAGGTGGATGACTCTTTCTCTACTAAGAATTTCGATACAATAAAGTAGAGAAAATTTAATTAATAGCAACATTTTGACACAATAGTATTTTAGTACAACAGAAAGGAAAAAACGACGCTACCAAGAGTTAACTTGAATCTGAATTAAGTCAATAGCTGTCCTATTATTTTATGATTACAATATCGTTGTACCTGGAGTTTGTATTCGTTGATAATGGTATGGATTAACGCAAACTTCGTCTCTTTTTTGAGTGAATGCGTATTCACAATGTTCAATAGCTCTCAATTCGTGGTGTGATTGCAAATCCGGCCAACGCCACAAGCGACAATATATAACGTGAGGCAAGCCTTTTCCTCTAATACCTTGGACTCCGTTGTCACCGATTCCTCCAGGATTGGGTCTGGAACACACAAATGGTCACATTAAAGACAATATCCAAGCGTGTCATTGTATCAATTCTCTATTCTTCAATAGATGAGTCAGTAAGTGCTGCGGAATTTGACAAGCGAATGATTACATGAACCAATTTTGTAGTAATTACAAAGGTTATTAAATGCGATCCGTAATAATAAACTTTACACACTGTTTAAAAAATGCTGTTCCAGAAATACTAATGGCTACCAATGACATGATGATAAAACTCTGAATCTATTCTTGTCTAGAGCACAACAGAATTAATGGTGTAATCTGTGAAGTGAAGTACATTTCATAGTCAAGGTGGCTAATAGAGCGAATGAGCTTAGAAAAGAAAATCTGATCACGTAACCAGTGAATGTGGATTTGCAATCACCCAAGTACAATTAAAACCTGATTTATGATTGTAATGATATAATCATGGTCTTAATGACACCCACTGACACAGTTAATAGCTAAGGCCAATTGCTGTATAATATTGAAAGAAGAAAAAAACACAACCCTATATAATGATACGATCACATCTGACTACCTTAATACAATAGTGTTGTTGTCATTACAATTGATTCGGTTTTCCTTTTTTTAAGAAGCCAAATGCTAGCGTCAAGCTATTTGATCGATCTCCATTGATCGTGAGGTGAAAGTTTAATCAAAATGTTAAGATTGTCTGAATTAATATCGTCGGGATGAAATACCAATTTTTATGAGTTACCAAGAGACTGATTACGTATCTCATGTCTGCAATGAATTGAAAATTCGCAATTTTTCGATCTGCATACAATCCAGTGTTTTTATTGGGTTTTAGTCATTTGTGAAATATTATCAAGTTGATACATTAGCTGTAGCAACATACATGCATACTTGTGCACATGCATATTTCCATGCATAATGTAGCGTTATTGGATGGAGAATAAGAGAGACAACTACAGAGGAATGAGTAGGAGGAAGTGAAATGTAAACAAACAAAACAGGAGTAAGCCAATGTCTCTATGTATTTTGGGTTGGCTATTTTTAAAAATCGGGCAACTGTTTTTTGAAGAAAGCCAAACTTAGACAGCAAAATTTGAATGTCTTCTCAACATGAGCACTTGTAACTTTTATTATTCCAATTGTTTCACATATCTTTGAGGGCGTACAAAACATATACATGGAATGTATATGCAGAGTCGTATTTATGCAGAAGTCAATCACTCGACCAATATTCACTGCACATTTCGGTAAACTGGATTATCAACACATCTGTCACTGAAAAACGTTTTTGATCTAAAAGTAATGTGCTAAAGATAAACCTAAGACAAATTATAGGCTGATTCTCATTGCTAAGATTACAAAGAAGCATTGTGATATCCAGAATTCATATCAACTCTTTGGAGTCAATGCGTATGATGTAATGCAAGACATCTTATCCAATGAGCTGTGTTAGTAAACAATTGTTGCAATATTCGTTTCAATACTGGTTTTCAAGGCCATATCAGGTTTTCTTTGCATAATCAATAACAAAGTCGAATTAAACATTGTACATCTATGCATATATTATCAAAGTCTGAGTGAAGGTGGTAAATTATCATCAAGGGACAGAACAAAGTATATGTTATCGGATTAACACCAACTAAATGTACAGCATTCAGTAGATTTTTCTATAGAAATCAGTTGATGATATTACCTTATCAAGAGAACTTTCGTACTTTTGGGATTTTTTAAATAATAAATTTGAGTTAGTCTTTTGTGTGAAAATGATACAATGATTTACATCTTTGGATGATGTACACATGGACTGATCGTTGAATTTCATTATGCCACTCGTAAGAGTTATCCAAGTCGTTATTTTGATACCAAGTTAATTTTTGACAAAGGATTTTTTGCTTCAACTCTTACTTGGAACGTACACCAAATTTGAACTGGGGCCAACCTTGGGCTTAGAAGTTAAAAATACTCCGAGTATGTACTGTGCTAAATTTCTTCTTTATTCTCAATATTTCCAATACAAACATCAGCAACAAGAAATCAAGAATGAGACATTGCCTCAAACATTGAAACAAAGCACTACCACATCCACCTGTATTAAAATTTTCAAATTCAGTCTTTAAATTGATAAAACCTTAATTGATCTTGTTTCGTTTTATCTGTTAAGAGGAGTAAATATAACAATTTTTTCCCCCCTGTACACACGGAAAAGATGTTGAATTATCAGTCGAGATAACAATTTAGCTGATCATCATTTACAAACAATGAACCCCACTGCCTAATTCAAACAGTTATAAGCTTGGTTTCATAGTTTATTTTTCCACAATTTAACATTTCATAAATTCCAAGGTACTTATGATTTCTTAATAAACACCAAAGGGTTTTGGGATTTGGTTCATAACTGTATCAGGTATATTTGGGCAGCTGTCAATTCGTTGCTCAGCTTATAAGAAAAATGAACAAATGAATTATTTAATTTTTAATTCTCAAGTATAAATGGACCAAAAAAGCAGCTCAAGAGCTTAAGAGTAAACCTGATGGCCGCGTCATGAAAATTGCAAAAATTTCCTATCATAGAGAGATTCCGCACAAGACCTAACATCAAGACATTAGGCAACGGAGATTTGAAAATACAGGACCAAAACATCATCAATGACGGTAAGATTTAGAAAGGGAAGTACGGATTCTATGTATAGATATTCGTGATTTGTCTTCATTGGAAACAAGGGATATATCTGGGAATATTTCGATGAAACGCGATTTGAAAGCTGTATCTTATTCAATTTGATATCAAGCACTGGATTCTGAGGTTTGACTCATTACGACAATAAAATGCGTTTGTCCACCAGCATGGTAAATAAATTTTTAAGGATAGCTGATGAATTTTTCGTCAGCCAGGAATAATAATGATGCGAAAGTGTAGCGTATAGAAAGAGACGAGAAATATCAACATTTGTAGTAATAATAACAACAACTCACCTTGGTATAGTAATGCACTTGGTGTTGCAACTTTGAGTAGTAATAGCTTTTTCAAGTTCGTCTAGTCCCGCGGATTTTTTCAGTTTTTTAACCAGACCCTTCACAGCTTTTTCACTCCATTTGTCCTCACCTTCGCCTTTTTTCCAACCCAGCAACCTCTTCACGATCGGTGGATTAAAACTAGGCAGCATTGAAGTCATCATTTGCAATAAATGATTCGTTTGCGACCCGCATCAGGCCGACGATACAATTCACTTATCAAACCACCCACTTCAAAACAATTGTCAGTTATTCTTATTGTTGACTGGTATTACGTGCCAGGAACAACCTTGTTTGATTCCCAGACGACAATCGTGTCAAATTGCGAGCAAGAAAATCACAGGATCGGCAACAACTTCGCTACGACCGCCATTTTGTTCGTCGTCTACTTCTCGGCTGCTCACCTCTCGCCTCTCACTCGAACTCTGCACTACACAACTCATCCAACCTTCTAACTCGAATTTTCAGAAATTATCGCTGCCGCTCACTCCTCGTGGAAATTCAGCGAACTACATTGATGAGCGCGCCAAAACGAAACTGCGCTTGAATGAAAAGATTTGACAGGATGCTGAACATTAATATCAACGTTGACTGAAAAATTCTACAAGTCGCTTGTATTAAACAACATTTATAAAAGGTTCTACCTGATTTCAGTTATCCAAAAATATGGGTGTACGTACAACATTATATACCAATTTACTCTCTATTGAACTACAACATGAAAAAGAGTTTTGATATTCAATGATATTGAAAGGACTCTCGTCTGTATCAACACTAGATGACCTATACCATTTAAAAGATTCGATTCGAGATATTTGTAATACATCACAGCAAGAGATGTTACATGCATGATTCACACGTATCTGCAGCACACTGCATGTTTTACGACGTGTATCTCTCACCTAACGCGCCTTGTCCTTTTCAATCCAATCACCGTTTTTTATAATTATTCTTTGCTATAGCTATGTAGTTTAAGTATATTGCTCATTCGTTATAAATCCATTGCGGTATAAATGTCACAAAAAAGATATTCTGCTGCGACCTTATGCAGCTCATAGCTATGCCATGTATGTATGCTGTGGTATATTTATGATGTAGTGGCTATACATGCATTTTATGTAATATTTTACGGGCATTACCTATCACGACTCGATTTTATCGCTTCATAGGTACAGTGTAAGTACAATCAGGTAAAAATTTTATATTCTGATAAAAACATCGTCTCTTCATTTGGTTGAAGTTATTCATGCTGCAGGTATAAACAGCCTCCAGAATGAATTAGAGTCCCTATAATTCTTGAGGGCGAAGGGAGAAAAAAAAACTAGTCCTCTCGATTTGTTGAGTATAAAAATGAGAATCTTAAATTTCGCTCCACTCGGTGCGATAATTAATGATAATACCGCGTCAATTGATACGTGCAAGGGTGACACAGGGACAGGCGATTCACCTCCGAATTCCCTTCGGCAAATTGTGTAATAATAATCGTTGCATGTTATAAATGTATTATTCGAAGAGGTTGAACTCTTTGGTATTGGTGAGCATATTATCGTCTCGGTCGATAAGGCCACGCGTGCGCTGAACTTCCGGAAAACTCGAGTACGTCCTATACCGTCACTGCGTTAACAACTCGTCAGTTTTTCTTCAAAAAAAGTGAGCATTATTTATCCTTTAATAATCATAATAGTCGCTGAACTTCAGTATGTTCTTTTTTGACAAATATATATCAACATTTTACATTTGCTTAATTCCATCGCTATCCTCCGATGTCCGCGATGTGTTTGCATTTGCACGAAATGCGTGCACCCCAACGAAAAGGCACCTCTAAATATTATTATCGCGAGTATAAAAATCATTTTGCGAATTCGTCATCCCACGATTATAATAATTCGTTGAAGACAGTGAAAAATCCATTTAAAAAAATTATTTCTTTTAAAATTCTGTCGTAGGCGAATATTTTACCGGTTACGCATCGGATTTCAATCATTCGAATTTAGTTCGTAAAAACATGACAAGAAAAATGGATTCTTGTCGCATTTATAATTTTAGATAAGGTTGAATTCCCTCTATTTAATCATTATGCCATTTTTGAATTGCAGATTACGCGAGTACAATGAACAACGCGAGTTGTACCGCATGTAAGCTGGGTCCACCGCCAGACATGATATTGCGTCTTCCTCCGCCGCCGATTCCAGCATTTCTTCAACGTAATTCTGACATCTCTCCATTCTATTTAAATTCCGAAATTCAATCGTTTGCAACCCACTTGAACGATAGCCCTTGCAAACATTTTTGCGATTGGAGGTCGGAAGGTGTTCAATACATTGAATTACCGCAACAAGGTGCATATATAACGTGTTTAAATAGATACATGGAAACCTAATCGTTATATCGGTTGAGAGTTGATTGATTACGGGAATTTTCAATATCATTAATAATTTTAGCGAACATATGTATAATTCTCTCACCGGATGGTGATATTTTCAGGAACAGTCTTCGACGATACTTGGCTGCTTGTTCTCATGTCATCCTGTGTTGGAGTTATTTTTGTTGGCGTTATCCTCGCAGTGTTGCTGCTGAAATGCAAGTCGTAAGTATTCCAAAACTTCGTCAGATTTATCTGCATTCTCCGCTTTGTTTTAAGTTGTTCTGAATCTGGAAAAAGCGATACGTTATCCTGTATTACATGCAAATCACATTTTTTAAATAATTGCCGACATTTTTATCTCGGTAACTTCTTGTACTTCCAATATTTTGAGCGACAACAACCATATAAGAAAAAATATAGAATTTCAATGTACATACTTTTGGAAAAAAAATTGATTTATTTTATGATCGCAACATTCTGAATTTTGATTTCATTGTGCTTGACGTGTGTTCTTCATAAGGATGAGAGCTATTTTTTTGAATTAAATATTTCGTTTGGATTTGGGTATATCTGATTGTGAACCAACTGCCTGAACACCAAGTACTCACTGCACTGCAAATTACATCACACGTGCTTCAAAACCCTTGCCTATAATTTGATTATAAACAAACCTAATGCAATGTACATAAAGCGATATTATTATGCGAACATGTATAAAGTCACGATATGAATGATGTGCACATGCAGAAATAGCGGCGGTAAGACCGGTGTCACGTCAATACCTGTGGCAACTTCGACTGTACAGGCCAAGATGGGGAGGATTCCAAACGAGGCAGTTCTTTACCCATGTGCAACGGATACGCTGCAGGACAGCAGAGTAATGTGGGCGACTTTAACGCCTCGTGGAACAACACGCCATTATCTGGAGGATCACCATTACGAGACCATAAACAACGCTCGATTCCAAAACCGCACCCTCGCCGCCTCCCCATCTGAACACGTAAGATTATTATTTCCACCTTTCTCGTCGATCACGCTCATCATTCTCATAATGAAACTCAGCTTATAATTAATAAAATAGCTTTATAATATATGCTTCCATGTGCACTTGCAATTGGGTATCGTTTTTTCGGGCTTCCTATTTGTTTTTTTCTGCTTGAACCATCATCATTATTATTTTGAATGTAGGTATATAATTGGGATACTTCCAGCTCTATAGAGACCGCGACTGATCTTGGAATTTTCATTTCAGCTATAAGAAAAATTCGCAATTTTTTGATCACCAATTATTTCTGCCGAATGTTCGCTAGCTGGAAGATTCCTAAAGAATGAACAAAATTGAACTTCGAAAAGCAGAGAATGTATCAACAATTCGGATGAAAAACTTAGTGATAGAGTTTTATTCGTTACCCACGTTTAACATAATGTATGATAGATTTTGTTTGATTATTGTTCAGGTGTACGCAGAGCCACCGATATCGTCACCAGTGCAAACTATTCCGAAAGATGGGTCGGCATTTGATAACACTGCCTTCGTTGATTACGAGGAACCTCTTTCTACGAGGACTGAATATTATCAATTGGATGACGTCTTGGAGCCAAATTTTGCAGGTCACTAGGACACTAATCATTCATTCCAAAATAAATCTGAACAGTGATCGAAAAGGCTCGAAAATTGACTCGATTGATTCATTGAAGGAATCCCTCGAATAGATTCTTTACAGAGACAAGACCGTTAATTGATTGAATATTATATCAGACTCGACCAAATGGCTCGAGAGTTTGTTGGCTTGATTCGATTGACTGATGGAATTGAGCAAAGACGCGTTTTTTAGATTTTGATAATCACATGTTGTTCAATAAATTAATTTTCATCTACCACGAAAACTGTCCCCCTCTTTGCTCTGTGCGATTCTTCGATAGTATTAACCGAGTTCCGTTGTTTCATTTTTCAGGCAACGTAACATTGTCACGAGGAACTCTGCGCCCTCGGGTGAGTTCTCCTACGAGAATCGAGAATCCAAATTTACCTCCATTAAATCTTCACCCTCACAATAAGCGCACTCTTCGCCGGACCCAAGAATCTCAATCCAGCACGGATAGTTTGCCGAGGAGCAGCGTGACATCCTCAACTTTCACTCCCAATTTATAGATTTATTTGTAGTCGCCTAACAACATATGTTGATTAATTAAATACTCAATCGAAGGTATCAATATTACACTTGTACTCGTTCAACAATTCATGCAATTTTTAATATTTTATTGTTGTATACATCAACTCCCGATGAGGTGTTGTAAATTTTTCTACAAGCTTTTGCTTATCGCGACTACTATAAGGTGTAAACAAGAGTCGAAGCTACACAGCCGACTATACATACGGTGAAAATTGAATGAAAAGTGTTGCACTATTAGGGACATAATTAGGTTGACTCCAACCTCTGTAGTCAAACGTGTGACCAATGTCAATTGAAGTACCTCCATTCATCATCATAATTTTCCTACTCGTATTTGTCCCAAACTATTACATATGTTTGAAAATGTGATGCGCGCTCTAGTCATTAACGATATCCATATTATATGTATGTATAGATCATGAATTATATTTATTTGCTATATTGTTACTGTCATTTTTATTTGTTATTATTCGAATACACTTGTCAATAAAATGTTTCGACGTAAGGTACAAAAGCAGATTTATGATACTTCTTACTCCACCAGGCTTTGCTCTATTCATCTTTTGTACTTACAATGGGGAACCTACTTCAAATTCGAAAAGCTTAGCGCGACCGCACACGTTTCAAAAAAGATTATCGATTTTTTTCCCGACAATCGCCACTGACGATCACTCGCAACAAACAGCATCGTGGTAGCGACATCTAGAGATGTTCAGTTCAAACTGTTCTGGGCATCTGATGATGCGAAGTCATTTGTGCTGTGCAAAGTGAAGAAAACGTAGCGAAACGAAAGCTGAACTCCGGCCACAGTGGTGAAACAGTGGCGTGACGTCACTTCCCAGTCAAACGTGGCTGCCGAGCCGAAAGGAGTGGCTGTCGAATCTGTCAAATTATATGGTTACTCGTTGACACTGATGACTTTTCTCCTCAGCTAAGACGTGATACAGTGTCACTTGATAATTGTGTGTTGAATAGAGTGTAATCTAGTCCGTAAAGATGTCGTCTTCGGGTGATTTCGGTAACCCGCTGCGAAAATTCAAGCTCGTATTCCTAGGCGAACAGAGTGGTAAGCGTTTGACACATATTTCAATCGGTTGAATTTTATTTCCGATTCGATCATCTTGTATTTTCTAATTAAAACAATACACGAAGTACCGAATTCTCATTGTCTGCACTACGCATGAATTATCAATAACCTTCTAGGTTATAAATCGATATTTTACCCTGGCCGTCTTCCCTAGGTGACGTGAGCCTCGATCGGCTTCTTCGGTAGTTGCAAATTTTTTCGCATCACCTAAGAATTTTATTTACTGGTTTATCGACTCCTCAACATATGTATGAGGCCTAATTATTGCACAGGTCATATCACATTGCTAATTGCATTCGATTTCGCAGACTAATCGCAATTGCCGTTATTGTACAAAAACTGATGATTAAGTTACAAAGGAAAAAAAAATCAATTTTACGAATTGTTTCAATTCTCTTTTATCATTATACTCTTTTTTGAGCCCAAATTATTCAACATTACCACTGGCATCCAGTTATAGTGTGTGAATGATAACGTACTTTCACAAGATGAAGTACTTAACAAATTTACTTTTAAATTTTGAGGCTCTAAAAATTTATAAATATTGCAAGTCCAGACTGAATCTTTGTGTATTGATTCTGGAAATGACACTATTTTGTCAAAGTTCAGAATATTTTTGTATTTGACAACCATGACTTGTTAGTTTTGAAACTCAAGTTATAATTGTCCAATTCAATTAGTCGTCAAAATTATGCCCATCTCAATCAATCATCAAATGAAGCAGAGATAAATTTGGTGTCAAAGCTTGGGTATAAATTCCTAGTTACCTATTAAATAAATCATCCGAGTTTTTTTAGAATAGCGAACACATAGCTCTACTTCCTGTGAGATTGAATTTACAGATTCATGAACAGTTATTCTGAGCTTGTGGGAACCAACAGTGTGAATCTAATGCAATTCTCCATAAACAGTTATAATACTTGCTTACTCAGATGAAACATGAAAACACAGTGTTTTTATGATTATCATTTTCATGCTTATGGGACAATGCATTCTTTATCTTTGATTGAAATCAGACTGATTTTATCATTCACCTTCCGGTTGAATGATTTTCTTATATTCCAAACTTTTTGACTAGTTAATCATTCTATCTATTGTTCCGCATCGAAACTAGAATTGTTATTTATTTTGAGTTTTTTGGAGTAATCTCGTATACATATACTGTTACAACAGCTGTGACATTCCTTGAAATTCAAAATGTTGCATTGATTATGTTGTTCCAAATTAAGCTGATCATTTCAGGTATATTTGAACTCGACGTTTTTTTATTTTTACAGTTGGTAAAACCTCTCTCATCACAAGGTTTATGTATGACAGCTTCGACAACACATATCAGGTAGGTATCTCTGACTAATCATAGTAATTTCTACCTAAATGCACATGAGATACCATGATATCAATGGGCCCATCTTCCATCGATTTTTAGCTCCTTGATTCTCCAATTCATTTCTTATCTAGTAGTTTCTGAACTCATCACTTTTTTAAAAAGATTTACAACACCCTTCAGATAGTGGGTAATTTTAAATGGCCTCATATATTATTGTAAATTGAAGTGGCAATCAATATTTCATGTGAGGTCTTGCATCGATCTTGACCTAGGATAAAACGTCAATATCATGCACATGCTGGATGTATGAACAATGAACCAGACCTACATAACAGGTCCTTGAGACCAATGTTAGTTGTAGAAGTAATAGAGAGGAAAAGATGTTGATTTTCTCTAACTGTTGACTTTCGAAAACGGAGTTAAAAATGTTGTTAAGTGATTGATTCGTCACAGATAAATCGGCTTTTGTGATAACAAATCTATAGATTCGTTTGCGTTGTATTTTATTACACACTAGGTCATTCTGAGGATGTGAGGGAAGATTTGTGTGTTAAACCAATGTCATGATGTGTTGTTCAAACATCAGACAATATTCATCAAATTGCTAAATACACGTCGTTCTCAATCATTATTCATTCTTTCCTCGAGTTTGATTTCTTAATTAATGAATTGTGTGATACCATTCTCATTGTGGTATAGACATTACTGCAATGAATGATTCGTTTGAACTTGATAACGAACAGATCTTTGTCAGCAGATTGTATACTCTGCATTTTTACTTGCATTTTCAAAAATAACAAGAACTTTTTTTATTGACCATTTTTGATATTGATTGAAAATCTCATGTTATCATGTCGTCTCAATTTCTTTTCCTGAAATAGTACTGTCACATTTGTCAATATCTATGTAGAGTCTCTCACCATGTTCTCATCAGAGCTGTTTCAGGCATCAATTGTTCATGTGATTAAATGTTTACTCATATCAAGATAACTTTCTGTTCCAGGCAACGATAGGAATTGATTTCTTGAGTAAGACCATGTATCTCGAGGATAGAACAGTTAGACTACAGTTGTGGGATACCGCAGGACAGGAACGATTCCGTTCCCTTATTCCTAGTTATATTAGAGACTCTACAGTCGCTGTTGTGGTGTACGATATCACTAGTAAGTAAAAAAGAATCATCAATATAAATGAAATATAGATTTAAGGAATACTGTGAGAGATCAAGCGATTGGATATTAATTATTTTTCTCATCTCAATGATAGACGCCAACTCCTTTCACCAAACATCCAAATGGATTGATGATGTTCGGACGGAGCGGGGCAGCGACGTTATTATAATGCTAGTAGGCAATAAAACCGACTTAAGCGACAAAAGACAAGTTTCCACAGAGGAGGGAGAGCGAAAAGCAAAGGAACTGAACGTCATGTTCATTGAGACTAGTGCTAAAGCTGGTTACAATGTGAAACAGGTAAACGAAAATGTACATATGTATCTAGGAATGACTCAATCTTGCGATCTGATGATACCCTTCTGGTACTTTTCAAATAGATCACACAGTTCCTATGTTTGGAATGATGTCAAATATTAACCGGAATACACATTGGTTTCTAGTTATTCAGAAGAGTAGCAGCGGCCTTGCCTGGCATGGATTCCACTGAGAATAAGCCACCAGAAGACAGTATCCTTTACATAAATTCATTTGAATATGGATTGCATGTTTTTCAGATAACATACTCACAAATGATCGGACAGCACTGGTGTTCTAGTCTTCCCAAATATGAATTTCGAATAATTTGTGCTTTTTGAAGTCATTTTCTTTGAATTTTTCTTATTTGTGGGAATTTATTTATTTTCTGGACCCATAAATTCTTATGTTCTCTGTCTGGGTTATAAAGTCCTTTTAAGAAGACCTGATAAAAACGCTGGGTCTGAGACTAGAAATTTCCATCGCGCGTAGAATATGTTTATGGTAATCTTTGGTTTCTTGTTTCAAACCCAACCGTCACTCAGTTCTTTTTAAAAAGACTAATTTCTACCGTTGGGACATTTCATGCCAAATTGGTTGTCCGTTAACTCTGAATCGGCGACTTTGAATCGGTATAATCGGCCTTTACTTTATTCCATTTATTTTTTATGTTGTCTTTTCTCTCTTTTTTTGTGTTTTCCTTAATACGTTCCCAACCTGTAGTGCAAGAGGTAGTTCTCAAGGATACGCCGATCGAACTGAAGGCGTCGGAAGGTGGTTGTGCATGCTAAGCCAACGTTGGTCCTAATGGTAGTTTAAACATTCTCAATTAAATTAAAACATTTGTTACAAAATTAAAATGTTAGGTCGAATCTTAAACGCAATGATGTATAGCCACGTTCCTTCTCACCACATAATTTATTTACCGTTATTCTGAGATATTGCATTGCTATGAAACCGAATGTGTTAAAAATTTAGACGGGAACAATTTTATTGCATATATTAACTGTAAGTCTCAGTTGGTAACTCAAATTGACTGCTTTTACTCAATAGCACGGCTCGGTGTGCGTATTTATTTCAATTTTTACATCACCAACAACTCTACTGTCCTAATTAGTAGCCGTAAAGCACTACATAATAGGGCTGTAGATTTCAATAGAAATTCTGAAATATTTAATAGTCTAATCAACAAAAAAGCAGCTATTCTGTGCAGCTGTAAGCCTTATAAACTAAAATCTCGTTTAAAATCTGAAACAATTATTTGTTTACCACACATCTTTGGCCTACAAAATCCGAGCAGAACCTTTTAATCAGAAATTGGGTGTAGACAGGCTCTTGGCTACTCTCGAAAGATAACTTTCCACTTCATTTAACTTTTGATGAATTACAGTATTAATTCATGGCATGAATTCGTGACCACACTATTGTGTAAACGTAGTCATGATGCTAACTAAGTTCGAATTTTCAATTTTTGGCGAATGTAATTTGAGAAGCAAGTATTTGAAATTTGGTTAAACTATTATGAAATAGCAATAAGACGAAATAAGTTGAAATTATGCAATTCTACGAATATGTCAGCAAACACAATTTGCAGGTTTAAACAAGTTAAAAAATCTAAAACCAGACAAGCGATGGACTAAAAAGTAATGAAAATAATAACATTATTAATTCATTAGTAATTATACATGAATAGCTGATAGTAATGATTTGTCAAATTCAATAGTTTTTTTCTACGAAATCATTTATCTTCATTTCTCTTCTTAACTTGGATTAGATATTAGATATTCGTTACATGCTGCAACTTTTTTTTCTTCATTTCGTCATGGTGATTTCGTCCAGTGTGATAAACCAAAACTTTACTTAAAAATAATGTTGGCCGTATAGATATCTTTGTTTGAAAAATCGTTTTGTATCTTGTTGAAATTGACTGGATTCTACTATCAAATAATATCACTGCTTAAAAAGCTGCGTAACTCAGACTGTAAATATTAAAAACGCAATTTGGAAAGGTAAAAAATATCACACAATCCTGATGAATTAATATAGATAGTTATATTAATGTCATTTTTATTATTACTTACTATTATTGTAATCTTTTAATTTATATAAAAACTCACTCAAAAATTGAGACGTATGGTTTCACGTTAATTTCATAATTTCCATTATTTATTTCCTATTCTTCCTTAGGTCAATTATATTTTCTCACGGTGAGAGATTCACTTTTAATTTTGATTCATCCATTTGAGTTTTGATGAACGATTCACTCGTCCATACTAGCTCTACTAAGCTGCCTAATCAAAAATAGAAATATTTCGATGATTACATTTATTATTAACAAGGTCTTGCAGGGAAGATGTTGAACTGCTTGTACTTCACCTTAGATATTATTGTGGTATGCTCCGTCCAATTTTTTCACAATATTTTTCTATATTTCATACGCTTTTTAGCTATAGCCTACGTACCGATTATAATTATAGAAACAAAGTAATAATTTACAATAAGAAACGGTCTGGTTACATTGGGTTTGGATGATGCTTTTTCTCGATAAGGATTCATCATCTTTGGAAATTTGATCACTTAACAATATGTACCGTAGTGTGGAAAGAATAATTAGGTTTGAATATTCGTGTAGCAAAAATAACTGTTCATTACAAATCCGAAATCATCCGAAATGTACATTAAATTCAAACGTTCTACTAAAATTATTAGTGTACTGTAAATTTTATTTGAAAAACTTCGTCCAAATTAAATGTCATCACAGTATAAAATAAGTGTTACTAGAATATCTACAATTAGCTTTACACTACTCGCTTATAGATGCTTAAATATTCTGTATAAACATATTGCTCAGTTTTAACATGGTGGTGAGAGAAATGTTCAAGTCTTGCAGAGAAGATGTTGTAATGCTCTGACATGCATCCGTAATTGATTATATGAATTTGGTAAGAAGAAAAAAAAGTTCTCAAGGGATTTATGAGAACATTATGAGTTACATCTTTTTGGATTCAATTAACACCTTAATTTATGTATGCCGTGTTCATAGCTTCTCTGTTGTAACATTGAACGTAATTTTTTTATTCTCTGTGTTCTATGGTATTACATAGCATCAATCGTATGAATATGATATTTGATAAGTATGCAGTCGGGAACTATATCGTTGGTTTGCCAAACCAGATCAAAAACCAAGTTGAATTGGATCCGGTCTGTCAGGAACTGGTATATTAGTTTCGTGTATTCATGTGCATATTTGATTTCAAGTTATAGTGGTCACTTTGCAATTCTATTGTGAATTTTTTGTACAGCAGATATGAGCAAAACTGTTGTCTCCGCTTACTATGTTGAACTGCATTGTTCAAGTCGAGTCTATTCTAATATACGTATGTTAATTTTATAACTGATGTAGCAATTTATGAAATTGCTGCAATCGTGTTAAAATGCTACGCAATAATGTCAAATCGAAATGCACCTTAACAAAAATGCAGCTGTTGACCTACAGAATCAATCACCGATGCAGAATGGAGGAGAAGCAGAAGGCGAAGGAGGATGCATTTGCTAGGGAGCTGATTCACTAACTTTAATCCAGAAATCCAGAAACAATATACCTTATATCCAAAAACGAACCAAATCCATCACGCACATTTGCAGAGTGCTGGCTTATTTCGATGTGCATAATGCATGATTGTTAAATGAATTAAACCTTTCTAATCGACTTGCGTTTCTTAGATTGAAACAATTAGAATTGGTGATGCTTTTCTGGAACAAAGAAATTATTTAACATGATACATCGCTGAGAAATCATAGCGCTATTTTGGTAGATAAAATTTCAAGTGCATTTCAATTGACAAAGAGTAGAAGACTTTTGTTACAATTTGAGCACATCTACTGTAATAGAATTCCATTTAATTTGTTTTTTATACTCATCAAGATAATCTAGCACTGTACATGGCCAAGTACCACGAAAATTGGGCCAATTTTTCATCTCTTAGGAACAAAAAAAAAAACGAAAAAAAAACTGTAGATTAAAGCCGTTTCAAAAGTATTTGAAAACATTTAACTCCGCAGACTTGACGTGTCTCTATATGTGATAAGGCTTTAAGAATAATCCACTGTGCTTATACACGTTCTCTTGAGTCTACTACTGTTTAAGCTAAACGCTCTTCTATTGCGTTGAAAAAGTCGAAATTTGGAGAAAATAAAAATGAAATACAAATAATTGTAGCAATATTGTAATAACATAATTATACGTCGAGCTATATTTACACGCATAGATTTCTATAATCTTTGGAAAAAATCTGCTGAAATCTTTGATAAAAGATCTCTATGCAATGACTCTGGTCATCGGATGCATGCGTGTCTCTTATAATTAGCATGATTGATAATCAGAAAAGGCAGAAAAGCCTGATTACTCGTATGATTTAATTTATAGACCAAAAATCGAGTTCTTTTTGAATACTTTAACTTTTTTGACTATTGTAATATTATTGCGGTTTAAAATTTTGGTTCTATCAATGGTGGGCTATATTACCAGTCAGTACTTATTGGATTTAGAACAAGACTCCAGTTTTGTTAATGCACGAAAGAACTCAATTTTACTTGCAGAAATGTTCTTTTAATAATGATAAGTGTAGTACAGGCATCTGATTGCGTTCCAACGATTCAATAATCAAGTAGTAAGCATTTAGGAAAGTATCTCTAATGAGCATATTTTTGGGAGTGACCTGGAATTATGACTTTTTGAAGCATGATGATGTAGTTTGGTAAATTGTAACTGATAAGGACATCAAGGTAGAAATATCCCCTGGAAACCCATTGCTTAACATACAGTTGGTTTTGACTGTCATCATAGAAGGCCATCCGAATTCTCGAAATTGCTTAAAGTATCATTCAGCCATTGATGATGTTGAGTCTCAAATTTTGTTTGTTTAAATCAGGAGGGAACGTTATACTTTACAATGGTCACCGTGATAGGTGTATGCTGATAATGAGATGAAATAATGCCCACACCATATTAGATTGACAATATAATTGGAGAGATTTGTTTCATATTTGCCAATCTTGTAGATTATTGAAAATGTCCATTTTACTTGGCTCACTTTTTCGTTTGATATTTCTATTATTTTGTGACAAGATAGTTATTATATTTCGTGAGAAATCGGATTCTCCCTTTGAAAGTAATCTGTGATGTGCTAAAAATTAAAACGCCAAACATTATGAAATGTTAATGGAAACAACGCAGTTTATACCAAGATTAAAAACAATTCGCAAAACAGCATGTGTGAATTTGTACTTGATTTTGAGACGACCGAATCAAAGTATTCAAGCATCTAATGATCAACAGTTGATGCGTACATCATCGAGTCATTTATATTTTGGAAAAGCAGGTTTGTAACTTTTTGATTTTGTCATATTTGGTTCATTACAATATAGAGGACAAGGTAATGCGACCCATCAAAAAAAGTATCCCTAATGATTTGATTAAACAATTGTTCGATTTATTTTCAAAGCGATTCAGAAGTATAGTAAGCTGACATGCAAGTAACGAATTAATATGATATGAAATAATATTTCCATTGCACTCTTGAGCTAGACTAGAGTCGATGGATATTAATTTGAAAATTGATATTCGATATTGTACTTATCATTTGACATAGTTTTAGTAGCGAATAGTTAAGAGATAAATGATAATTTGGCTTTAAGCTACGTAGAACTGTAGCTGGCATTTATGCCAACATTATTACTAAAATTATATTCTATACCTAGAAACTGTTTACATTTTTAATATTTGATTCTGCAAAGAGCCTAGACTGATATTCTCGTGACTGGTGGATATAATTAACAGACAAAAATCTGTGCAGTTAGCTAGAAAAAAAGGGGTAATGGAAGCAGTTGGGGTACATGTACTTAGACGATGAAAGTTAAAAATGTGACAGGTATTACAAACTACACTGCGAATTAAGGTCAGCTGAAATAGCCATTCTTGATAACAAGAGTTATCAGTTTGGCTGAAAAAAGTTTTTTTGTACCATCTTAGATGCAGTTTTGTTTGTACGGAAAAAAGACGCACAAATGATTTTTGCAATTTTGTTATGACTATATGTGGCATCTATATTCAAAATAGTGCAGCTTTAAATGAACAAATGAATAAAGGTTTGTGTTCACCGATTGTTGTGTCTATTTCATTACTGATATTGTCGAGTAAGTAGCCAACGTCGACAGATAATTGCGATCCTGCCCCTGTTATCTTTGGTAACGATTTGTAAATTCAAGAATTCTTCATTTGATTTTTACAATGGCTATGAACTATTTCTGTTGATAGTCAATGATTTGTCAACGTTTGTACATCAAAAAGCAATCCTGCAGCAAGTTCACAACCCTTACAGTTGGCAATTTTGCAAAGCTACAGCATTGTGGGTACAAGGTAGAAGGTCCACTAATCAAAGTATCTTAAAGATGATGAAATTCCGCATTATTTTGCAAAGTGTCTCTTTCCATCATAAATTCCTGCATCAATGAGAGCCTAGCTCTGATATGTCCTTGTTACTGTCTCCGATGAGTTGGGTACCAATGTCAAGTACCCAAGACTGGTCAATCACTAAACATCATCAATTAAATGACTGTAATTCATTCATTTTTGGATGATGTAGAGAAAAGCTATATCTGGAAAATTTCACTAACTGTAAATGCAATGTACAATTATGGACAAGTATTAATTGCGTCTGACCGTAATTGGAAACCCATAAATGCTAACAGTATGTTAAGCTATGGTTAGCAAGTGGTCAGAAGTCAGGACATCCAGAGTTATTTGATAGATACTCGAGTAGATCATACAATCACTCATACGATAAATGAACCTAATAAGCGTGCGTTGGCTACTTGATTCTGTTGGTTCTGCCTTTGGATTCTGCGTTGGTAGGTTTGCAGTACGATGTAGCAATAAACCTTTGCAGTGCTGTGGCAGCAAGCTTGGCAGAGGGAAGGAGAGGTACGAAGTTGGTCACTAGGTGGAAGGGGCGGGGTCGATATTCGAGTCGAATCGTTGCCTCTTTCTGGCTGTGCCCTGTGCATTAATGGCCTTGCCTAGATTGCCTTTACGCTGGCATAGTATCCGCGTGGCCGCTAAGAGCCAGAGGCAAATCGCCCGTCAATGGTACAAAATATAAATAGGTTAGGTCAGTTGACACTCTGACAGTGATACCGTTGAAACGCGTACGTTTACGGAAACTCTTAACGTGTTTACGTTAATTGTGAGCGTAAAAGTTTGTTACGTTGTATTTGTGACTCGTGAAAAGTCGCTTCAATTGACTCGAGGCAAACGGCGCAAGAGGTTGATTCGACATGTAATACATATGCGTGTATCATAACCATAGCGAGAGGTATACACGGTGGAGTGGAGTAAGGTTATGTAAAGTGTAAAATCTGTCTTGTGGCGCCAGCATCTACTACGCGCGGACGTGACGTATCGAGAAATGAGAATCGAGATCATTTGTTCAGTAATCAGAATCATAGTTGGGATGCGTGTCGTTGCTGAGTGATCATCTCATCCTCATCGGTTTCTATTTACAACACACAACAAACTATTTGACAAACTGCAACTTGGAACAGTTACTGCCGTACAAATCTTATGCCGGTGGCCTGTGAAATTTGAAGTGTTTTGTGGTATTCACGTATGACTCTTCATCCATAATCGCAAAAGGGTGTGGAACAACTACGGGATCTCTGGATACGTTAGGTGAGCTTTTTCTCTCCCCATCCCTATTTTCTATCTCTATCTTTTTTCAATAACTTCGTATCGATGCAGCCGCCAAATCGCTCATTTTACAGCTGATTGTAATTATTCTTGGATTTTGATTTGTCTTCGCCACGCTTACTTTTTGGCACCAACACTTGTTAACAATTTCGAACGTTTCACGTTCTTCGTTTTCTTCTTTCTCTCTTCCGTAAATCCACCACGCACGCATACTTCTCTTGCAACGTCAGACTCGAGGAATGTCATGTCAAAATTCTGGGAATTTCGTCTAGGCATTCTAACGAATATTTTTCGTCCAGTGATGTTTAAATTCTATTTTTGACATTCCTCTCGAGGGATATAATACTCGTGTACTCGGATAGTTTGGGAAAAAAAACATCACTCAACAGAAACTGGTTGCTCAGCTAATTACTTTTGAGGTGCATAGGTACTTTGCATCAATTATAACTCATGCACGCTTCTAGTTTCATTGTTTTTATCGATTTCCGATAGTTGCGTTTCAATAGTTGAACAGAAATCGTTAAAAGTTATTTAAATTATTAACGTTCAATTCAGCGCGCCTTGCGTTGGTCTCGTTGTATTTTTACTTATTACGTAGGTACGTTATTTATTCTTAGTTTACCGAATCAAAGTTAACGCAGATTACGCGACCCCCGTATCGCCGGACAAGCTCATATCGCTTCAACCCTGATTAAATTTAACTAGATATACAAATCATAATGCACAGCTGTTAGATACCATCGCAATAATTAGCCTCGTCAACTTTGCGTTCCAGTTTATGAAAGACGATAATTTAAGCTCAAATTAATCGTCGTTAAATCGCAATGAACAAAAATAGCATCTATCCACCGTTTGATCTTGTGTCACACAACAGTAGGATACTTACGGAATTAATGATAGCTAATCTTTTTCTTTGAATGCACAGAAGAGAAAGAAATCACATGCGTACAGCCTTGACCTATTCCAACATCTAGATTCATAACGTGGGAAGTTCTCACGAAATCTATAGAGTTTTTATGCCGTGTATACTACTCGAAATGCACGAGGTGAATGCTCCGAGGGTCATTCATTCGTTAAATAGAAGTACAATGTTTTCGAGATTGGTTATACCCCAAAGCCATGGCCATGGCCAAACGAAAAAACCTTGCCACCGTGGGAACCCGTACGAAACTTCAACGTCCTTATGCGAGGTATAGGTATTGGGTGGGTATAAGCTATTCGATTCTCTCCAAAAACCGGTACGATATCCGCTCCCGGGTAAATTTACCATCAGAATATCGTAGAAACCGTTCTTCTGTGTTTGGCAATTGCACCCCCAACGCGATTGTGCTTCTTTCCAACTTCCTGATTCGTTGAGAAATGTTTTCACGATCATTTAACCAATAAGGTTTTTTATGATTCACTTTTGGTCGCTCCGACTTCTCGAGACTGAATTAACGCGGATTCTGATGATTTTTTCTTTTCGGACGATCCTCGTTGATCCAACTTGGTTCACCATCGAATTTTGATGGTTCGGTGGTTTGAAAAAAAGGGAATGAATGAATCGAAACGATGCTCCATATGATAAATTGTGTGTACATCATGTACAGTGAACTTGTTGACGCGGAAAACGAAGTGATGTCATTATTTGCAAACGTATACCTATAGGTTCACTTCGATCGTATTGAGCAAATATAATAGGTCGAGTTACTGCCTTTAACCTTACTATACCTATAGATATGTACCGCGAATTATATGATCTGAAGGAACAGAGCTGTAGGGTTCACAGCGTCTGCATATTTCGTAAAAATTTTCGTTTTTCATCGTAACTTTTACATCCCTAGTATCATATGATTGTAGTTCACTTGTGTCACCTTTAAAAAAAATTTCTTCTCATTTCCCGCTCGATATATAATCTATCTACATAAGATTTTCGTCAATTAATACCTGCGTTTCATATCGATTACTTTGCCTTTTTTTCTCGACGTAAATCTCAATAAATCTTTCGTCCTTTGCGCCGTAGTTGATTTTTTTTTTTTTTTTTATTTCGTTTCTCGGATATGATGTAAAATTTGAATTTCCCGGTTTGTATATACGCGCAACTCCGCGGATTACGCAAACCATGTGTGTACGACACGCTAATATTCCAAATCGTTGCCAAATTCTAAATATAATATATTTCTTTCGTGTGCGACATGCGGAGTAGTAGTAGTAGGTAAAATGTGAAAAAACAAAAATGGAGAAAAATTATTCAACGTGATCTGAGTGGAGTCTGTGGATGGTTGTTAAAAACTAAGTACGGTGCACATGGATATATTATTCCCAGAGCGAAACGACTTTTCGCGCCCCAGGTGCGAGCTATGAAAAAATAGGAAGAAAAATAAAAATTGTATTCCCGCGCTGGAGTAGACTGCAATTTCGTGTATAAAATATCTGTTAGGCATTCGTTTCTCCCTCCCTCCCCAAACCACGTCGTTTATTATTTTATTATGTATTATATTTTATTATGTTTTTCATCTTACTCTCCTCGGTCCTCGCCTACGGGAGCTTTATAAGACGGGATGAACTTGGGCGGATCGCGGTAGAGGTCAAAGGTGATACATATATGTATACGTGAACATCGTATCAATATCCCCGCGTACGCAACACACCTATACTCGTCATTGTTATCGCTATTATTTTGATTTTCTCTTTTTCAAAGCTCGTGCCTCGGGCTCCACCGACGTCATTTCTGTTATTCGTACCGAATTATGATCGTATGACCAATATATCGCCGTTCAGCCGTTCAAAATGGGATCTCGACGCGAATTAAGCTCGAGTTATAGAAGGGTTTGTACGGCAAGTTTCACGAGTGACTCCGTCGGCGTTGAATTTCATTTTGTCGCCGTTGTTTGTTACATGACACGTACGTCACGTATCGTTTTCTCTTCTCTTTGCTCCGACTGCAAGTACCCTTCCATTTTAATTAATTGCATTTTTACCGTAAATTCCGGAAGTGTGGAGATCTACGAACAATTATCCTTGGGAAGAGTATAACACCGTCTATGTCTTATAAAAATCACGGTCATAAGAATCGACCGTTTTTTTTTCCTCCACGACGAAATCGTGCGAATCTCGCAAGACTCTATCTTTACACGTGAAGGTTTTCAAATACATCGGCAGAGTTCAAATAAATTCGTCGTGTATGATTCGATGAAAGTTGTGAACTTGATTGAATATTGATCGCCCGCGATACTATATTATTTTGGGAAAAAAAGAAACGCCTAATCGTGTTCGAGAACTGTTATCACGGTTCATGAACGATATAGATTAAACGTTTTTTAGTACTTGCGATACTGCGTTGTCGACCACGTTCCAATATCGTCAGACACATTAAATTTGTTCCTAAAAAGCGCTCGCCTCCCCTCGCGCTCTCGCATGTTTCGAGCGAAATAACTTAACGCCATTATAGAGCTCAGGTTTTAGTCTGGAGGAACAAAAAATTCCAATAAATATTAAATATGATCAACATAATCACACGAAGCAACCGTACAGTGTTTTTCGTACACACCTAAAATTGAGATTGACATCATCGCAGTGCTCTGCGCGGTACACGAGAAGATTTTAAGCTTTCGAATTAAAGAACCGTAGAGATGAATCGGTTCCTATTATTTCATACCGGATACCTATAACATCCTCATGGTATGTATACGTTACATTGCCGTATCAATCGTCTCCCGCACGTATACATTTATTCTAATATGTTGCTTCGACCGAGCTACGGTTTATCCGATATGTTTGCCGCACGCCAATCTCTGTGAGCGCACAAATAGAATTTCGATTATCAACTACCGCTGCACGCACTCTGATTTCCGCGTACGCGTGTAACGCGTGTATCGAAACGTAGATATCGCAAAATATTCCTCCTAAAATTTACTCGAAATCGAAATTGCACTCAATTTATTTCAGCGATTTTAACTAATGCAGTACTCGCATATAGGTGTGTTCAAGTGCACGTCATTTATTCGATTCTTTTTCTACAAACTTTGACGATATCGTTCCGTGACCGAGTCTGTACGTAACTCTGTTCCCTGTGACACCGACGTCGGTGAATAACACCTATATCGAAATCGAAAGATAACAGTTATCGTAGAAATAATGGAAAAGATTTTAACGCTCAGCTCCTCAAACGCGAGAAGAGATTAAAAGGTACGATCCGAGAGAGCTGTATAGGATTTATGTACTCTAGTAGTACGTAATGTAATCAGCTCCGCATGAAGAAACAGACGGAAATCCGCTTCAGTCACTTCTATTTTCTTTGTACTATAGGTATACTTGCCACCGTTAAAACGGACGTGAATTAAATGCATCGATGATTACATTGTACATACATATATGTACATTTCCACGCAATACATACATAAATGTAACCGCGGAACGGACTCGGTCTTAACTGTGAGCTTGCTTATTATTGAGACAAGAGAAGAGAAAATGATAATTTTTTTTTAACCACAACAAGTTGGCCTTTTTTCATGTAACTGTTTGATACGAGAATCGAGGCGTTACTTGGATTAATATGCGAAAGGGCAACGATATTTTGAAAAATCATTTTCACTCTTCGATATCAGGGTGAGACGAATCGAGGAAGCCGGACTAGATCGCTTCTGTTCAGCAGACCGTTGACGTCATGGCACTTTTTGATACCCCGCGTGTGGCCTGGTTATTCTCCGTTTCGGAGGCGTCCGTCAAACAAAACTGATCTGTTCCAAGGGGAATAGAATATAATTATCATCTGTTCTCTCGCACTATATTAGCTAACCCGATCGCCATCCGATCATCGCCTGCTATTCATCTCTCCAATTATGTAACACTTTTTATTTATACTTCGTTACGCTATTCGTTTATTGAAGCAAAGCTGAAGAAGAGATGAGAGTTTGACCTATAAAGCGTATATTATTCCTCAAAGTCCCCAATTGCGCTTTATCCAATCAACACGTGGCGATTTCTCACACTTGAAAGCTCTCAGAGCCGCTTGAGGAATATTTTTTCGAAATGTTATTACAGAATTTCAGAACTACGCAGATAGTTCAGCGACGAGAGACGCCGTCTGCTGCCGAGGGAGAAGAAAAGAAAGAAAAAAAAAAATCAATTCAATCAGCCCGGGACGCAAAAAGTACGTCGGGTTCCTGCTCGGTGGTTGCGGAGATAAAAAAAAAATCTGAAGCTGCTTACGCCGAAAGCTCGTAAATAGCTTGTAATTCGCGGTATCTTAGTTCTATATATTTCCGAAAGTAAGGAGGCTGGGTAAGTGGAGGTTTTGTTTTCGCCGTGTTGGGCTACCTCGTCTACGAGCCGTTCTCATTCTCGCAATTATTCGCCAAGCCGAGCTTTACATCTGCTCTACCTATCGTCGACGGTATTATATGTATACGTAGAGCTCTCGGTTTCTCGCTGGGCGTAGAATGACTCGTTATCGATGATTTAAATCAAAGCGGAGTCACCGCCGCCCACACCTGTTTTTCAATTGAAAATAGACAACGCGCTGGCTACGAGTCAACTTTTCCTTATACTTTCTTTATTGGGACACCCACCTGTGCACCGATCTCGAGAGAAGAGTCGTTGAACTCGAACTCCCTCGCGCTAAGATTCTACGCTCGACCGTGCTCCTTTTTTCTTCTCTTTTCCTCAATTTCCTTTGTGGAAACTCAACGGAGGTAATTAAGCAGTTTAAACCTGCGGTTCGAATTCATTACAATTTTCTCTTATATCCTTTTTCACGTCATCTCCCAAGTAATTGCCGACCCGCGAGAATCTGCACCTCCGAGTTTCTTGGCGCGAAAAATGAAGAATGTATGCGTATGTTTTTCTTATTTAAAATGCGAAAAAAATTGTCTGCTACGTTGAAACTCGTCGAACGATACACGGAGTGAACGTTGGCAAAGTTTGGATCATTTATATACCCAAGTATACGTAGACACTGAAAAAATGTTATCTTCGGCTCGGGATTCGCGCTTTCGCTGAACTTCCAAGTTTTTCAATCTAAGAATTTTCAGAGGTAAGTAGTCGAGTGTTTGATATGCAGAGTTGTTCACGAAATAGACGGGTCAACGTTGAGCTCCACCGCTATAGTGCCACGTAGGTGGAGGATATACACAATATTAACAATAAGAGATCGAATAAGCTTGGGACCCAGGTAATAAACAATCTTCATTTCTTTTTTACTTATCTAATTCAAAGTCTGAAGTCGTTTGACGAAAAGTTTCACGCACTTGAGCCACCGTCGTCATTTTACACGAAATATAAAGTTGAAAATTTTCTCATTCGTCCTTTTTTTTCGTTCACGTATCAAATGTTCGACTGTGTTGTGTGGGCTTAACTTTCCAGATTCCGTCATATTTCAGATGTGAACTTTTTTAAATTTTATGTTTCAACTTTTTCGTTCTGTCGCACATTTGGAAAGTTCACTTTCAAGTTCGAACGAGGCTCGATATCAGTCGGTATTCCTCCATAGATCTGAAATATGGAAAACAACAACGTTATCAAAATTTATTTCAACCTCCCGAGGGTAATAAACGGCAATTCGTGCGCCGTTAAAACCTGACGTGAATTCCGCAGATTTTCAAGTATAAATAGTTGCACCGCGAAGAACATTTTATTACTTGCATTTCCGTCATGCCACCTCGAGGGATTCGTTCAACGACGTATATATATATATATATACGCAATTACGTGCCTTCCGGCCATAGGATTTCGCCTTTTAATCTGATTCCCTTTTTCAATCTATTAGACGTAAAAACGTTTAACAAATATTATTCCTCTCGCAATATCGATCAGCCATATTCGAATCCGCAGGTCATGCACAACCTTCGTCTCTGAATCACGTAGAACAATTAGCTTTATTCGATAATTGGTGAACAAGACTTACGATTATAGATCATGCGTTTGGAGAAAGGAGATCGCATAACATACCTACGCTGATACGATATATTTCGGAAAATATTTTGACGAGCTGTAAAAATCTGTATAAAAAAGATCGATCGGTTCGAATTGTACGAGACTGCTTTCTTTCCTTCTCTTTTTTTTAGTCAGTCTTCTTGGCGGTACCGTTTAGCGGGTGGTTTTACGTACGACGATATATATACGCCATATTTACATAGGTTCTAATTAAATTCGCCATTTAATTAATTATACCGGAAATAACTTTTATTTTTACCCCATATAGCACCGACGAACAGCGTTGCACAAGGCCTTATTCGCGGCTCATATCTCTCGTCTTCTTTACAATTATGGTAATGCAAAGTGAGTGAGTAAGTGCGCGTGCGAGGGCGTGTGCCATACGGTTGATGGTGACGTCAACAGAATTCAATCACTGCGTTCGATTCGTCAAGGGTTCTCAACTCGGGTTTTGCAGGGCTTTCTTTCAAATTTGAAAAACCCTTTTCCCCAGTTCATTGCGTTCACCATCTGCCTTTGACGCGCCTTCTATACGTATTATGAAAATATCTTGGCGAGCTTTCCTCATCTGAGGTCCCCAGGAACTTACCCCCCTCTCAAGGGCTTCCCCAAGGACCCCTGCCTTTTTTTGAGAAATACCAGGAGAATCCGATATGCACCGCGGATTCCGCCGCATGATATAACGCGTCTCGAAAGCAAGGAAATCGCGAACATTTAACGACAAGAATAAAATACAACAAGGAAAATTTATCCCCACGAATAAAGAACCGAAGGGGAGACGGCGATCAAAATTTTCAAGGGCGAGCAAAGAGAATCCAAGATATCATTACTCATCGCCAGTGTACCAGTAGGTCATAGATTGAACTGCGATCCGCGTCCTTTCTATCACATCGCGCGGGTCATGTTATAACCGATATCGCACACGTGTAGAGAAATGAATACGAATCGCAACACAATTTGCTGCTTGCTACAGGGTTAACTTTATGGAATTGGAATGGCCATTCCGAACGCGTGCGACGACTGATTCATTATCTCGATTGTTTAACTCGTGATGCATCGCAAATCCTCTGATAACGAGAACTTCTCGCCGATGCGAAGTCGGCCCTTCCGAAATTCGTTCTAAAAGTTTTGATTCTGAAGTTCGGGGGTTTGATACAAGTTTGGTCTTTTATTTATACAGAAAATTGATTGATTCCGTTGTATAGTTTGTATTTTTTGGAAATCCTTCGAACAGAAATACGCGCACCAAAAACAGCGCTCCTATTTTTATAAAATTTTCGTTTTTGGTATAGGATGCTGATTACAGAGTTTTTGTTACGTATAATCACATATGTATTGTATATAATTATATACGTATGTACTGCATGGTTATTGACGTAGATTGATGAACGCCTAGCATCTATTAACATGTTATTACATTGGACTTGTGATGCTTGGCTTGTAATTGACATCGATCCATTTACAGACTTTCTTGCTGCACAGTTTCTAACCGACGGGTACGCCGCGAAGATTATTTTAACATATCGTCTTTAGTGATTTCCAAGTGCTCGGTTATCTATATTTAATTATATTCAATTATAATTACAGTTGCAGCCGTTCTCTTATTGTCGACCGTTGATCGTATCGCAAGAATAGTCAAAAGACCGTTTCGTGGGAGTGTCGAAATAATTCATATTGCGAACTCTCCGATTTTTCCGAATTTTATTCTCCATTATTGAACATCGATTTAATCATCCTTGATGACAAGCCGTAAAATTCGTTCGTTCGCCTCAGAAAATAGTAACATCTTCAAGATTCACCACTATTTTCAAACGCGAGCAGATTCGTTCGAAAATTTTTCACGATACGGTTAACAAAATGTTCACACGATACAGCTATGGCGGAAAGGCGAAGGCGAAGAAAAAAAAATTTGAAAAGGATAAGAGACATTCAATCAACGAGGTACGGTACGCTTAGCGAGATTATTAGTGTAGTTGGACACCGGATTTTGCAATTGTTCTTCAATTTAATTTTCTGAAATAAGTTTAGACAACGACCGTGCAAATATCGAATAAGAAGTAACGTTGGTTAACCGGCTTGTTCTAGTCATTCTGTTTGGTATTTGACTTTCGAACTTTTTGCATCGGACGCTCAGAGAATAATGGATGAGGAAACAAAACGGAAACCCCGCCACCCGCAATAGCGGGATTCACAATAGTGTGAATCGTCTGCACCTTTGCATTGGTATAACAATCGTAAATGACTTAGCGAATATTATCGATGCAGAAACAACTGTGTCTATGGGTCTGGAATTAAACAATCGCGAGGAAATACAAAGAACGAAACATTCAACTCACTTTTATCTCATATTTGTCTTATTGTTAGTCTTGGATCCCACCTCTACTTTGATGATGTTTCTGATGATTATTAAAGTCGTATGGAACATACATACGGCTCTATTGGTATTTTGGGTACTACTTACAAGGGATAATCCAATTAGAGGACCGAATCAAAGCGACACACATGTCTCTGAGAATTCCCTATACATCCATTGACATATTTTAACGATGACGTGGTCATTAGTTTCACTGTCCAAATGAATAATCTCACGATGATCGATGGCTTATAGGGGGTGGAGAATCTGCGGGCGACGATGACAATGATATACGATGTCCAGTATTTTCATGTTATAATACATGTAACATTTAGCCGTTTAGCAAAATTTGTTGACTTTTTTGTACTTACGTCCCACAGAGATGATTTTTTCATACAATAAAAAGTAGATTTCTGTGACGCACATCTTATTGATTGCAAAATCTTTTTTATTCGTTATAGTTGGAGAGTTCAAGATCTAATTTCGGCGACACTGCAGATTCAAATGACTTAGGGGCCGCTGAAGGCCCCGAAATTTATATGATGGACACCGTAGATAGTGCCAGCAGACGCCAGGCCACTCGTGTCTTCAAAAAATCCAGCCCCAATGGAAAGATCACCGTGTACCTTGGGAAGAGAGATTTCGTTGACCACATCACACACGTCGATCCCATAGGTCAGTTGCCGCCGCAGAGGAACTATCCAGCACACTTACAATTAGAGCAACGTACAAATAGCTAACGTATTTACTGCGACATGAATTCTGAATATTCTATTTTTTGAACAGATGGAGTTGTCCTAATTGATCCGGATTACGTTAAGGTTCGGAAAGTCTTTGGCCACGTTCTTGCCGCGTTCAGGTATGGCCGGGAAGACTTGGATGTCCTGGGGCTCACGTTTAGGAAAGATCTGTACTTAGCTGCGGAACCAATATTTCCAGCAGTCCCTGGATCGCAACCCCCTCGACCTTTGACACGCCTCCAAGAAAGACTCATAAAAAAATTAGGCGCTAACGCTTTTCCATTCTATTTTGAATTACCTCCGCACTGTCCAGCATCCGTGACGTTGCAGCCAGCGCCGGGTGACACTGGAAAACCATGTGGGGTCGATTATGAGTTGAAAGCATTCGTTGGCGAAACTCAGGACGATAAACCTCACAAAAGGTAAGATTAAAAAATCGGCTTAAGAGCGTAGCCGCAACGTCGTCAGCGTATTCCATTCGTACTCGGATTGATTATTTTTAGCAATAAATTTTAATTTTGCGTCCACAGAAACTCCGTGAGACTCGCCATTCGGAAAATAATGTACGCCCCATCGAAACAAGGTGAACAACCTTCGGTGGAAGTGAGCAAGGAATTCATGATGTCCCCGAATAAATTGCATTTAGAAGCATCTCTCGACAAAGAGCTCTACCATCACGGTGAAAACATTGCTGTTAATGTGCACATAGCAAACAATAGTAACAGAACCGTTAAAAAGATCAAAGTCTCCGTACGACAGTTTGCAGACATTTGTCTGTTTTCAACGGCGCAATACAAGTGCACTGTAGCTGAGGCAGAAAGCGAGTGAGTATCTGTTAATTGCTATTCCTTGTTAAGTCCCTAGTTTATCACCCAACTTTTAGAACGGGTGACGTCTTAATAGATGGCCGTCCACATGCAAAATTTCCTAGAGACAGAAGAAGACTTTGCCATTCAATAATTTATATGCCATTGTTAGGTTGAAATAGTTTAATTCCTTCTGCTCAAAACTGAATTGTGTCGACTTTCAGGGCCAAGGTTTGCAGATGACAATTTTTATTTTCAACTCGTATTTAAATCATAGATTCCACGTTCAAGTGTGGAAACGAATAATTACGTTAAACCGAGGTCACAATATGAAAACTCATCGTGTGTTAGGTGTGCCTCGTTGCAGAAAAAGTTTACGTCAAATCATGATGAGACAATCACTTAAATATATCAAATGTTTTGGAAAACTGTGTGCGTAAAGAGGAGTCAAACTCGGTATCTCCTCACATTCTAACGTGCACTGTAAGTCGGTTTATTACATAACTTCGCGTGACAAAAACAATGTTGATTCAGTTTCATTAACAATATTTGTTGAGACGGAAATTAATCAACCGTATCACTCGGTTCGTTTTGCAGTTCTGCTGTTCTCTATTATAATTTTTTGATGTCGTATATCATTGACACATCGTAGGGTTGTTCATTTTAAAACAAGAAATAACATGAAAGTATTGGCAGTATAGGAATAGCACCAGGCTTCACGTTGAGCAAGGTCTTTTCACTAAGGCCGATGCTAGCCGACAACAAGGATAAACGGGGCCTTGCCTTAGATGGCCAACTTAAACACGAGGACACCAATCTTGCTTCTAGCACGATGTGAGTGCTCGAGTATTGGGCACAGTATAAACATTGAGTGGAAATGACAAATAGATTAAATGTCCGATCGTTTAAATCCAGGCGAACAACATGAACCACGCCTGGGGTAGCATAGATATCATCTATTTATCTGACGAATTATAAACTTACAGATTCTGACAAACCGATTTACGATCTTTGTCTATGAGTCTTATAATGATGCCCCCTTAGTTATCTGTTTCGAAGAAGTAACGTGCATCAATGAAGTTTTTCAACATTTTGTAGTCATTTAATGACATCGTCTCAACTATAGTTTGAATAATTCAGTAGCTTGGAGTATCATACGTACTTGTTGTCTATTATTGCAATACAGGGCCCAAGAATAAGAGCGGCGTTGCTTTTACTTTATATCATCACTGTGAAACCACACGAGGCTATCTACAAATCATTTATTTACAAAATAAATAGCATTGTTTCTAATTATTGTCCGTAACATCAGCAATAAAATAGATATAAATTAGAGTTGTTAGCTTGTTAATCATTTTTACATGGAAACATTCAGGATCACCTGCTTCCAACAGTAAAACAAGATATGATTTCCTAATAAACTAGATGAAAATTTTGCTGATACGAAACACCATGTCGAGAAGATTTGGATTATTCACTATTTTCGTTCACATACAAACAGTCGAATTTTGACATTTATCTATTTCGATTTTCCACTCGTTGAAGTTTTTAACAAGTAACAGAAAATTTTGGTGAATGGTTTGTCGATTTTGTAGTCTTTGCTGGGGTTTGGCGAGTTTGAAAACTATTTGTTATACTTGGTTTTGGAGCTGATCTGGTGATGGTTTAATATTTTTTTTTTTCGATACCGATATGCCCGTATTATTTCACATACTTAAGAACAGCACACCTCTACATGATATATCACACTTTGAATGGACACATATTCACAATTCACAGTGTATTCTTATTGTTAGATGAGAAAAATATATCGACTTCAATCTATTTTCCCAATCCCAAGCATTTTGTAATCTGTATTTGCACTACGTGACACAACATTGTAGGCTGAAATTAAAGTTGAATTAGCACGTTTGATGTTTTTTCATTTGTTATTACGTGGCTTTGTAGATATATTCACATTATTTGTATCAAAATTGCGATCTTACAAATTAATGATCCACTTTATTAGATTTATCCGATTTCAAAAGAAAAACTTTCAATTTCCATTTGAAGCGTTAGATTTGTCCAACCATTCGCTCCTAATGAAAAGCCTATCATAATTGAACTTGAAGTAGTAGTACTAAGTTTTCAATCAATTAGCTCCACATTAGTAAGTTGTCTGATTGGACTCGAAAAATACAGTGCTACAAAATACTGGGAGATGCAACTGGGTTTTCTCAATTCCATAGGTACACTGCTATCAGTCATCAGATTTTAGGCAGATTTCATAAAAAAAACCATACGAAAAATCGATTTTTTGTTATGTTCAAATATTACATTTTCACTCTCATATTACTTCTACCGTGCAAAGGATCAGTTTCACTGCAGACAATTCCATACACTAGACCAATACTCGAAGTTAACATGAATTTATTAATTGAGAAACTTGTCGAGCAGAATCACGATTCAATACAACTAGATTCTACGTTACTAGCGTACTAAAAATTGCTACTAATTATTTGTGCCTTCGTATTGAAATTTCAATCGAACCATGGTCACTTACTCAAATTTTTGGACTTGTCTTCTTCTGAATTTCGAATAATCTTATGCAGCCTATCATAATTCAAATGGAATAGTACAGCCTTATCATAGCATATTCATGTCAACGATATGCAAAGAAAACATAAACTTACGTTAATGAATAACATATCGTTGGGCATTGGTTTGTCAGGGAGGGTTGCCCAGTGGGGCCAGGTTTCACGCTGAGCAAAGTATTTTGGCTGACTCCGCTTCTCGCCAACAACAAAGATAAATGGGGACTTGCTCTTGATGGCCAGCTGAAACATGAGGACACCAATTTAGCGTCCAGCACACTGTAAGATCAGTTCACGTCAAAAAATAATAAACAGTGTTCCATTTTTCTCTTCACTCTTATTCTTTTTATAACTCTGCAATATTCATGAAACTGCATACTGCATACCATTTGTCACTTAATTATCATCGTGCAGAACTAAATTCTCACTTTAGAAACTTTAGTTTTATAAGAGAATGATAGCCAATCGGGGAAATGAGAGTTCATGTGTTTTAGAAAAGATTACGAGGTATCAATAACGTTGGACCATAATTAAATCGTAACTAAATATATGAATGTAACTTAATATATACTGATTCAAAATATAATTTACAGCTTCATTTTATACAATGTTATTACGGTGTTGTACTTTTTTAAATGAAACTTGAGAATGAAATTAGAGATTGATGAAAGCTTAAGATAATATGAAAGAATTGATAATAATTGAGGAGCAAATGCGCTAAACATAGGTATTTTCTGACCACTTAAAAATCCTCTTGGAATTTCACGCGGTACATCTGTGTCAAGTAGTAGCCTGTACTTTATAATCTTTTCTAAAAATTTCAACTTCAATGTTTGTCATATTATAATGTGAATATTACGAATATCATGTTTCTATTTTCGCATTAATCGGTGTGGTATTAACAAATTATCGGTGTCCGCGATACTTTGTGTAACTGCGGATTATTAGTACCATTAACAGTGACTGTTGTTTAAATGATAAGCTATTGAATCGAATACCATACATGTATCGATATATTATTGATATTTTTGTACACTGATTTTTCGAAATTTATCAAACCCATGTTATTGCTTATAGGTAGATAATTCATGATCACTAATTGTTGATGATCTTGCACTATTTTTATGTGCTGCATTGCAAATTTCGTATCATGTTTCGATGTTTGCCACATTGTCAATATTGTCGTCGCGTTATGTCTTTAAGGTTGCAAATTATCTCATAATTTTTCCCCATTATCACAATTTCATTTTCGGCAAACCTACATGTTGCGCAATTTATTCCCTGCAAATTCATCACACACACGTCAAACATCCGAAACAATAAAACAAAGCACTTATAGAAGGTTGCATTGCATTTCTCGAATTCGTATTTTTTCTTCATTACTGTGACGCTGAATTTGCAGCTCTATCCAACTTTTCGGATTTAGTCCTCATCCTCTCCATGATATCGTGGGCTTGTGGGCTTCTCGGATGGATATACTTAAGTTCTTGAGTAACTGCGATTATGCTTTGATTCCAACTCGTAACTTATCACTGTGCCTTGCATCAATGTGAGCATAATTAACCCCTGGCAAGCATGACCGATGTGACCATACTTCTTACTCTCTTTAGGAAGTGTTAACAATATTTTTATTGTAGCTTCAGCAGCGATTCTCATGAGTTGATTTTTCCATACTAACACTCACTTGCAATAATTCCAATGGTAAACTTGTATATTGTGTGATTTAAATTAGTACTCGGAATTACAAGAACAAATTATTCTTAATTTGATCTTCTATCAACTTCTGGAAGTCAATCTTGTTGATTACTATTAATTTTACTGATTTTCGTGTTCTCTTCAACAATATGTATGAGATTATCTGGTTATCGTGTTTTTTATTCTCTAACGCCATGTATGTTTCGATTTCCTGCACATTTCAAATCTAGCTGCATGTAATTTGTTCTTATAGGCCGTAGTTCTTGTTTCAGCTTGAATGTTTCGCATGTTCGGGTTAACTGTGGTATCAATGATAACGTATTCTCAGGCATTTGAATAAAATATTTATTTGTATTTATAGTGTAGCGGATCCATCACAACGTGAAAATCTAGGCATTATCGTTCAGTACAAAGTCAAAGTGAAACTCTGCTTGGGTGCACTAGGCGGGTAAGTTTCAAATTGTATATTATTCGCTAGGATTGTTGTTCCGTAGAGATGTTAAAATTTTACATGCCATCTGCTTATCAACTCTGTTCCAAAGTATCGGCAAAAACATTAGATAAAAACGCAATTATAGTTAGTTGACAAGGTTTATCAGTCTATCTCATTTCTTTTTCTCATCAAATATTGTTTTCACTTGTTGATATGAATATCCAAAGTCTTGACCAGCTGCTAGCTTCGATCATTATCGATTTAATGCAGATGTTTCTTCGGTAGCGATTTAGTCGCAGAGTTGCCATTCATTTTGATGCATCCTAAACCTGAAGAAGAGCCTCCCGCACCTGCTACAGCTAGGCCTAGTCCTGCGCATCAACCAGTTGATGGGGAAGTGGCTGTCGACACCAATCTTATTCAGTTAGATGGGTATGTCGAGCTATTTATTAGAAAATTACTGCTAGCACTGATTTGAGTTCTATATGTGTAAGAAATGTCTGTTTAGTGAAAGAAATTGCATTATGGTACGTTAGCGAGTTAATTCAACAGAGGTGCTTCCGATAAAATTTTGAATGTTTTCTACCCAATTACTAAATTACATTTGAATTCTGTTGCTGGCAATGAGTGAAAGTTGGAAAATAATCGGTTGGATTCGTCAGTATTCCACCTCGCTGCAAAACTTTATACGCTTTAACTTCAGTCTCGTTTATTCAGATATTTTTTCTTACGCAGAGAAATGGATGCAGGGGATGACGATATAATCTTTGAAGATTTTGCCCGGCTAAGGCTGAAAGGAGAAACCGATGCCTGACATTGCTTGCGACAGCGTAAGCCACATTAGGTAACTGCGTAATGCTTTGGATGAATCTTGTTCTGAATTTACAAAGAATTTAAATAGATCAACAGCCAAATTGGGGTGAAAACAATAAGGTGTATAAACAAACGTCCAAAACTTCGAATCGTAATAATAGCGGTTACAGAATATTTTCTTGAAAAACGAAAGGTCAAAACTGTTATCAGTGGGTAATACAGGAACAAGCTGAGTCGCGTCACAAGTGGATAATGGAATAATCATCGTGATGTATGCGACCCTTACAATTCTGGTTACGGGTAGATGGGGTTCCATAATTTTAGCATCACAAGATAGCGATTCTGTATGCCGTTTGTGAATCTTCACGTACAATGCCTAATTTAGAACTGTTAGTCAAAGAAAATATCATTGACTGGAACAAGTATCGGTTAACTGACAATATTCGCCACTGACGTATGTCCAGCGTAACAGATTGCAAACTATTTGCAATGGCGGGCTAACGGAGTAAGAATCACGACCTATTATGCTCGACTCACATATAGTTTGAAAATGTACGTTGAACTACACATATTAGCACAGGCCAGTGAAAAGGTATGTGCTTATTTGCACATTGTTTTAATTTTTTTTTTCAAGAATCTAATTGACCGGATATATGGTTATTAATTCCTGTATTACTAAGTCATCAATTACCCCAAAGATAACGAATGCTCTATGTTTCATGAGATCATAGCTTGCACTATTTGACCCTGCGTTACCAAGCCACGTACTAAAGATATTTATTCATCTTTTGTTCCATCGTAACACGGTACGGTATCTGTGAATGACAGGTAAAAACAATCGATTCCCAACTTATTGAAACATAAACTAAAAAAAGGATGATTTATTTTTTCATCAACCGTTAATCTTATTGAACGATAATACTGGTTTCTGTACTGATGTACCACAACCAAGAATGCTTGGAATATGATAAATATCGATACTTGTGATGTATAATTCAATGATAGCTCTCATTCATAGGTGAATTGTCGTACTATTTGGAACATGAAATAGACAAAATAGGGGAAATCATGAAGCACTTCTGTAATAACCAGAGAAAGTATAAAGAAAAAGACTCACAAACAATAAACTCTATGCAAACGTTTGCCGTTTTTTATTATTGAATATTGTTTCTTTGGAAAAGAACTCAAATATCTGAGTATTTTTATTTTTTGCCCTGTAGAACAATATTTAACCATGCGTCTATACACTCAGTTTTTCAGGAGATAGTCGCAACCGAGATTCTAGAGTCCTAGAATTTTCCAATTCTTAAATTGATCAGCTATTATTTGATGTAGTCGACCCTTCAAAAAGCAGCCCCGATTTTTATTCAGGTTTTTCAACACCTGGAACACTCTCAGAACCTGAACTGTAAAATTCACGAATAATGTGCTGACTGATGTGTACAGACGGAGGGTCAAGTTAGAAGAGAACAAAAAATCTCTAATACATTGGACGTTTTAAATAAATATTATTAGATGCACAGTCACATTAAAAAAAATTTAACTGAATCAGATCGACTCCCAAGAGCATCCTACCTGAAACTAATGATTTTTAATGAACTATCAAAGACTGAATACGTATCCTCCAAGGAACAACAGAGAGCTTAGCTGACAAGAACCTAAAGGATTCGCGATTTTAATTTTAACATGATTATCAAATGCATCAGTCTAAGAGACTATAAACGAAAGCAAGCGTCTCACTCAGCAATAGTAAATATTACCCCACTACTGTAGACTTGGCTTTGGACTTCTTGCGGATGTACAGTAAGGTTTTGTGATTTTTCTAATCCATGCACTAAAACATCGTAAAGAATACTAATTATCTTCGGGTATTTTCAGATTAATTTAGATAACTCAATTATTAGGGAAATGCCAATTTCGGCGAAAAATGTATATTCATAATCGCACTATAGCCAATAGCTCCAAATTAGCTTATTTTCATCATTCACATAATTTTCTAGAGGATACGTACAATTTATCAAATACCGAATATCGAAATCATCGTTGGAATACATTTTATGTCGCAACTGCCAAAATCGTCAATGACTCACAATCAGTGGAAATAATTTTCTGTGGAAATGTAGTTTAATAATTTTCGTGTATAATTATAAAAGGTAGAAGTTTTCTTGCACAATATTATTTGATACACAATCTTGAGAGGGATATTGGAGAAATATGATGCTTAGTTGTTAGTTAGTGAATGTTCAGAGATATGCGGTTCAAATGACGGAATGTAATGATGAGAGATGTTTTTATACTATTTGACACTGCAACCTTGTCGAAAGAGATCAGTGATCAACTTCCTAAAACGCAACATGAATTTGACATTTTTATACTCTTACTTATGAATCCCATTCAAAAATACAGAGTACATGAAAGATTCCATTAAATGCATTCAATAATCATCGCTACCCGTACTTTTCTGAATTCAAATCAAACATGTTTCTAACACTGTGCTCCGGCAATGGATCGCTTAATAACTGATCGTCATTCGTATTTTACATGAGCAGGTATCCTAATTTACAAATGTAACGACGCTTTGGTCTTCTTCTAGTTCGGTATGTTATACTAGGATCAGATGTAAAATATCACCATTTGTATTCATGCTACATTAAGTCATCAATATCCCGAAATAAGTTGAATAAATAATGAATTCTGACTAAATTAGAAATTTCAAGATATATGAAAACTAGAAAGGCAAAACGGTTATCAAGATCAGAAACCAAGCCTTGAACTAACCAAATTCCATTTTTATTTTTTTATTCAGAGTAATATGCAGAAGGCCTATCAATATGGTGAACAAAATAGTACCAACCAATATCATGTTACAACTGATCTATTAAAAGATTCATAGAATATGGCCAGTTTCGATAGAAAAACTGAAAGTTAAATGCGATATAAAACATACACCTCATTGTTATATAAAACTTTTGATGTTTGCACCAGTCATCGCTGTTTACCACTCATTACTAATATTAAAAAAAAAGTGAACATTGAAGAGTAACCGTTCGAGCAAATTCTTTCATAATTTTACATTTGTCATGCAAATCCACAGAAAGATCATGGCTAGTGGGTCTTCTGTTCCATATTTTTGTACATATTTTTACTACTATACAATATTTTTTATGTAAATTAGATTTATAAATCGTCTATTGAACAATGTTGAATTATAGCAATGAATGACGCTACAGAAATAACAGAAAACTTCGATACTTTCGAAGCTTTGATGATTTCGAATTTCGATTGAAGAATTCGTGGTAAAATTACTTCAATGTCTCACGTAAGAATAATTCTTATTAAACAGCAGCGTTATTGGATGGCTATTTGCATTTGTTTTCCTCAACATGCCTAACTGTAAAATATTTCACGACGGTTCTCATTAGTCTCAATACAAAAAGCACATGTTTCGCCCCCCTACTACCATGAAATAATACAACATGATACAACCAACAAGGAGAGCCTTTGAAAAATCTCACAACGCGCAATGACATTGTACTAATAATTGCAAAGTAGAAACGTTACTTGTTTCCAAATATAATTCAGTTAACTTCCATTTGTCTGGAGATTAATTAAACCGAAGAAACGTACACTCTGAATCAGTTAGTTGAAGATGAAAAAAAAGAAATAGAAAGATACAGAAGTTATGTACGTTGTAGCTGGAAAAATAAGTTAATAGGTATGAATCTAGATCTTGTTGTCGGTAATTTTGCATTTGTTTGAGATGTATGATGTCCTTTTCTCCTTATATGTTTCATCGATAATCATGACAATAGTTTGTTTAAAAATAATAGCGTGTAGTTTTAAAAAATTTCAGTTAATCAGAAAGTCGTTGAACGGTACATGTAGATAAAAATATCCTTGAAATCATTCTAGTGTATATCAGCGGGTAAATCACGTATGAATGTTGAGAATAAAAAAGCATTCCCGGAAGACAAAAAATAACTAAAGAGCCTGGCAGTTCTAAAGAAAACCAAAGCTTATAATATTCAGTTTGGCTATAACGGCAGAGTGGATAGCATTGTCGTAAATAATGAAACTAGTTTTCTTTGATCAATGACAATATCCTTGAATGAAAATTTTCAATGTTCAAATAGAACATAGAGATTAATGACATTAAAAAACGAAAACAGGCATTTCACCACAGTTTCGGAGTATAGATTTGGCATGGTTGCACAGCAACAGTATTGATGAAACTACAAAGAAATAATTTTAAACATGTAAATGTCTAATTAATATGTAATAATTATATTTGGATATGTATGGGCATACATATAAATTTATACGTGCATTATTCATAATTTTTTTGTGTATATGTATAATATATGTATGTGTACGCAGGGTGAAATTAAATTTTGCAAATTGTGATATGGCCTAGCATTAGCAAAACTATTCGACAAATGAATCTGCCCATACTGAAAATGATTAAGTTCATTTATTTGGGAATTCGACTCTGAAATCACAAGGGCGTTTTTGATTGAGAACATAGTACGTCTGCGGAATGTATTCGGAGACATATGAATGTAGTCTGGCCAGTGTAGGCAAAATAATTTGCCAGATACCAAAACCTCACCTTGTGTAACTTGTACACCAAAGCATCTGTAATTATGTTCAGTTGGTGGTGCGATATTTAACTCACGAGAAAATATGAGGATGAATCAATGTAACAGAATCGAAGATTGATGTGACAAATATCCAGCAAACCCAGATTGGGTTGACCGATCTAATCTGATATTTACGAACGAGGAAGTATCCGTTATGTGAATTATCTATATCCACTGCTACGTGTAAATTGCATTTCAATATTTAATTTATTAATTGTACGTTAAGTAAATAACAAACTTTAATGTTCGAAAAGAAACTACTTGTTATTATCGAATCTATTTGTATGAGAATAAATAGTAAGTGTCGAAAAATTAAGCGAAAACAACAAAAAAAGGAAAAAAAAATGAAGAAAGTAAGCGTATTCATGTATATGAAATTCAATAAAATGAAATGTTACCTAACGGAATAAATATGCATATATAATATTGTACATGTAAAAAAATTGTGTATTCTCATATATAATTAATTTAATAAAAACCTGTATATTGGAACAGACATCGAATTATTTTTCAGCAAACCTTAATTCGTTGTTAGACCCACATACAAAAAATGTTTCAAGCTAGGTTACAAGTCAATATTTTATTCTGCAGAACAGAATTGTAATTACCTCTCTCTCATTAGAAGTACACCATTTATTGGCATGATCGTTTAATGATTGGCGTATGCACCGTTTGTCAGGTGACGATGGTTGTTGGATCCCCATTTAACATACCTACTTTCTGATGAAAAATTCTAATATAAAAACTGATTATTATAGGGTTCCCCCTTGCCACCTAATTATGTCTGGTATAGATCAATGAGAATTTTCAATGTCTATACCTCGAGTGATTAGTTTATCACACTGATGAAAAGAAGTATTCTTTTCCAGAGAAACAGAAACAGAGTATTTATGACGCTCGTATGAACCGTAGTGCCAGATATGATTTTTCAGTCTATCTTTTTGATATCACCGAACGAGATGTTTGATCGTGAACTCGCTCTACATTTTCGTCTTTTGGAAATACTCGGTGCATGGACCCCAAAATTTGAAAAAAACATTCATTATCATTTTTATTATTCGTGGAGAATAATATCGCTTGTACTCATGATTACGTTTGTCACCTGTCAAATCGTCGATCTATTTTATCAAAGTAACGTGGAAGGTATGACTGCAAACTTTCTGCTAAGTACGGTGATGATTTGCTGCATGCTGAAGGTGAGTGCATTGCTGCTTAACCGACGGGAAATAGAAGAGATGTTGGATTTGTTTAAGCTACCTATCTGCCAGCCAAAGATAGTGGAAGAATTAGAAATTCTGAAAACCTATCGACGTAAAGCTGTATTTGTTGGAGCTGGGGATTTGCTGTTGTGTTTTATAACTCTTGTCATGCAGCTGATTGCTCCACTTGCTCAAGGTAACGAGTTTAAGCATTTTCTGCTTATCCTAAGTTAGAGTTAGATATAATTCAAGCTCTAATACAATTTAAAGTGGTTTTTCATCAACTTGCCAATTTGGCTGGTTTTCTATCAGGTATCCGAACAAGAAGTCTACCGTACAGTATTTGGTTGCCTTATAGCACGGAACCGATTTTAAACTACATATTAACGTACATTGTTTTGACTCTAATGGCCATAATTGGCATGCCAATGACTGTTGCTTCGGACTGCACGATCTCAGGTCTTATGATGGTCACCTGTAGTCAATTAGAGATCCTACAATTCCGACTTGCCCGCTTAAATACACGCTCAGATGTTAAAGAGTGTGTGCAACACCACAACATCATATCCAAGTGAGATATTTATCTTCTCAACTATTCAGATCAAAAAAAGTATCGGAGATGCTGCTACTGTATACATACAGACTAAATAGACCTGAAAACATCCATCCTCAGAGCAACCTTATCGTTTATTGTATGAATAGAATATGAATGTGTACATTGCTATCAATCAAGTCTGTTGGTGAAGCAGCATTAAACATTTTGGATCGATACTTTCAGATTTGCGGGTGAGATTGGCAAGATATTTGGTGCGGCTGTATTCGTCCACTTTTTGCTGAGTATGCTAAACATATGTTCTGTCATATACGTAGTATCCAAGGTACGATGACATAAAAATGTTTATTCTGTCTTGCATTGAAATCGTTCAATTAGAATTCTAGAGAAAGAAACCACAATTGATTTTCGTAAGTGATCAGTCGATAATATTGGTATCAAATCAATCGCGATTTGTAGCTAAGAAATTTTGTACGACTTCAGATATGCGTATCCATTTCGATTACTTCAGGTTCAAATGCCTCATATTCTTGCAGGCAGAATCAAAATCCGGATTGATTATATCAGCCCTCTTTCTTTTATGCATGCTGATCCAGCTCTTATTATACTGTTGGAATGGAAATGAGGTTTTCTTGAGGGTAATGTCATTTAATATCGAGAACAAGATAAAACGCATTTATCGAAACGATTTGATTGTGAATAAACCGACGATGAAATTTTACGATCACATAGCCCCACGTGGAACGGAAACTTGAATTAGTTTTCTCCAACGTTTGTTATTCAAATATTTTTTCAGAGTCAAGCCGTGACACATACAGCAATGGACAGTACCAGCTGGGTGATTTTACCGCAGGAAATGAAAAAGGCTTTCCTCCTAATCATGGCCAGATCTCAGAAGCCTATGCATATGAAAGCTGGTGGCATCTTAGATTTATCTTTAAGCACATACATGATGGTGTGTTGTGTGTAGATATACTGGGATATAATATACGCAAGTTGATCATTGAAGCAGCGAGAGGATAATAATCCTGTACTCTGTGATTGTATTTTCAGATATTGAAAACATCGTACTCAGCCTTTAATCTATTACAACAGGTTTCAAACAAGTGAACATTAGCCACATATCTGCAGAGCACATATTGTATTGTAACTCATTTTATTGAGTCAATCAAACACATGGACGGATCTTGAATTATCTTTTTCAAATATCACATTGTATTCACAATCGTTACCAATACAGATTTGTGTCTTTTTGTCACTAGAAAGACATATATTTTGAGTAGCCATACCTTTCTGTGCATGCGTGCTGTCGATGCGGAAATTAATCTTCGGATGTGTCGGATGTCGAAGAGTCTAAAAATGCACTCGTACAGTGTAGTTTTTGTAGCGTTTCTTGTATCATTTGGTCGTGTGGACAATGTGATTTTGCTATCAATAATTCTACGTTTAGTCTTCACTGCTTCATTTTATTCAACGGCGTTATCGGAATCCTAATTTGGCGCCAGATCAACCTCCTTCGCCAGCATCTCAGATGTCTTCCGAATCCACCTTTGTTCCCCCCACTCACATAAATAATACAGCTCTATACAGTTATTTAAAAAATTTCTCTTATTTCGCATCGTTTCGACGCACGCGATTAGTCTGCATCACCCAAGGATATCTCTGGACTTATTGCCTTGTTACGTCACTGGCCAGCTCATATCTGTGCAACCGCAGCTTCCATGTACTCGACACGATAATGATAGTGTCAGACTGTGATGTACAGTGTAAATATTTTATTCGGATTACCTTCTGAATCGTGGAAACCTGGCAATGTTATTGTTTCGTCATTTTTTCACAGATATTGAGGGTTCGTAATCTGAAGGGCGTAACTCTAATTCTGTGGATTTCAATTCAGTTTCTGGTATAGGATGTGTCCTACAGAAACGAGCGAAGTAGAGTACTATCAAATGACGTTTGTTCAAATGCAATGTGATGTGAAAATTTTTCCTTACTACGTCAATCCGAGGAAACGCCCTTATGACGGCATGCATAGGTGCGCTCGTACAGTTGCGCTTTTCTGATCCCCAACCCACGATGTATTTGTAATGAATAATTAGAAATTACTTCTGCGAACGAGATGACGCATCTGTAATTTACTTCACTCTAGCAAATTTTCCTCATGGAGATTGTTAATATACATACATACATACGTACCCCGAGGCTCTATGAATAACTTGACCTTCAGAACGTAGTCGCATATTATTCGTCATCACTGGGAGTCCTTATATGTTACCGGCCACAAACGCGAACTCTGTATACTGTGGTTCTATTGACAATCAGTTATGACTGGGCGTGTCGCGTTTTTAATAAGTCAAAAGTCTGGACAATGAATATAAAGATCAAGGTTGATTTAATTCACATTTGATAATTACTACAATTGACAAAATTTCAATTGGTTTTTATTTTTCACCTACCAGCTCATCTTCCGATGTGAAAATATTCATGATAATTTTGAAATGAAAATAAACGTACTTTACACTGCTTATGAAGCTACAATATATTCAGACATTTTTTGTACATCCTCTGAAGCTGTGTCAAATAATGACTTAAATTTATGCTGCGTGTCACAATCCAAATCGGTACTCGAAATCCCTTTTTTTGATGCAGGGTAAGTTGTTGGATTTCATCGAGTTGAGGCCTATTAAAGGAAGGAATAATAAATTTGAAGTAGTTGTAAATGTTTTAGCGTTTGAACTACAGTGGACCAAAACGAATTGAAGAGGAATTCAATTAATTACTTCCACTATATTGCAATTCCGTTTTTCCTGCAGGGACTCGAAGATCGTATCACAAGTTTTTATATTATTTTATGTCGTATGTAATATTTCATGTATCCATTGGCTCGAATTTCGGACAAATGGGATTCGTCAATGGGATTATTCTTACCTTACTTATGTCGACCACAACGCTGATATCCGAGCAAGTGCGACACTCGCGAAAATCAACGCCACTGTACCAATTAAGTTTACACCAGAACCGCTAGCATCCTTCCCGTCGATACATCTTCGGTCATTTGTGCCATTGCATGCTTTACTGCCAGCAGCGTGTCCGCCGTCCCCGGCACTGTTACACGCATCTGAAATAAATGTTGATATAGTTAGTATCGATCGACTTATTTTGGCTACGCCAAGCTTATATTGAACCTCGCCGACCGCACTTGTTAGTCAATTTTGGGACAGACGAGCAATAAATGATTGTTCATGTATATGAAATTCAAAGTTCTAAACTACGACGTTATCAGACTGCATTGTCACACCTACCTATGGTTTCAACACAGATTGCAAGCACAAACAGTGCAAACAAGATAAACACTCCTTGACCGCGCATGGTTGAATGTAAGCGTCAAGTCTGGATTCGCAAGTTGGATGATTTGTGGAAAGGATTCGCTCCCCCCACAATGTCCCCACTCGCGGTCACGGTTTCTAGTCTGATTGTAAGACAATACTACACGCATCTCCCTTCTCTTTAGCACTTATAATCTAGCATAAAAGTAATCCAGGTAGCTCGTTACGAATTTATATGATCCGTCACATAATGGGGATTCGCGCATAATATTTAAACGTCAACATATCTTTATGGATACACGTGAGAGACAAGAGGACTCACGCTAATCAAACACCCCAAAAAGAACAAAATTTACTACATCCCCGTCCCGGGTAACGCAAAAAGTAGATGAAACAAGTTGACCTTGAAATAACGTTGAAGGTCGAGTTCGAGGTCAAATTGAAGGCTACCATTGAATTCCTCGTTGAAAATAACTGAAGAAATGACCATCAACTTTTTCAAAAATATCATACTTGAGGAGATATTCAGCCGTCCCGGGACTTATTTGACACCCTGTATATTGATCTGGATCGACGAGCTGCGAGATGTCAGAATCTAAGGGTAGTAAGTCCGGAATGCGAGCGCCATCTATCTTGCAGAACTCTGCTCGGTTCGGTTATGGTAAAACAGATCCTTCAACGATATTCAAAAAATTATCAGCCCACCGCACGAACGATCTGTAGATTCAATCTTCAAATTCATTCTTATAAACGATGAAGGTTGAAAATGATTTCAGTATAGTTTGTAATGTTACGATTTTGAAATAAAATAATATTTCATGTTTGTCAAAGCACAAAATATGCACAAAGAAGCCTGAATATCTATCTTTTATTATAGTTGGGGCTTGAAGATGCGCGTTATTTTTTCGTTGTTTAGTTTTTCGTAAACATTGCAATATGTTACTCAATTTGGGAGATTTGATAGTTGAGGAAACAATATTCATAAGTTACAGTCTGATTGAGAAAAAAAATTCAAGCCAGTGATACAGTTCAAAAAGAGACGTTCATAACGCTATAATGATTTTTTTGTGAAGACATTGAAAAGAAAATTCGTAAGAAGATTTTCAAAGGAAGGAGATCATTTTAGAGAGCCAAAATGAATTATGTATTTTCAGTTGAGTTTCCCAATACGCAAGTTTTATCGCCTAACAACAATTACCTACAGAACAGTGACGATGACTGGTTTCTTTCGGCCATGGCTTCCTCGAAAGTCCATTTTGTGAACAAGATGGACGTCGTACATCATTCGACGCGGATTCTGCAAATGTGTGATGAAGAAAAAACTTTTTATATTCAAATCTTCATGAGGTTATTTACTGGCAGCATAAAATGGATACACTCACAAATATATAATTAACAAATTTAAATTGCTCTATTTTATCCTTCGCCTGCAGGGGTTTCGTGAATTCTAACTGGATCGCTACTCACAGCTCTCCTGGAATATGAGTATGATTATCGTTTAACGGAATATCTGAACTTTTAATGACAGTTTCACATAATGGATTACGGCGGTGAGTATATCGCAGTGTTCGATATTTCATCCGACGGATCTTCTGCAACTTCCATCTCTGGCAGTCGTCTGTCCTCTTGGACATGCCCTGATCCCTGATCTTTTCGGTGATAAGGCGAAAGCAGCGAGGTTTGTCTGCAGTCCGATCTTCAATGGACGACGTCGTTTAGCGCAGTTGCAATCATCGATGCATACGCACAAAATAGTCAGAACTATTGTCAAAACGACAAGCCTTCGAGTGCGCGCGTTCATGTTCTTTATTCGCTGGAGTATACTTATCGAACTGAATTAGTTTTCGATGATATTTCGTTGTATGCGTCTCTCGCTTAAACCTGTTTTGTTTTATAATTTATGCGTGAACTCTGACGTTATCTTCACCCAGGATAATCCCACCTCCTACAATTTTGAAGGCTGTTCAAGAGTCTTTTGAAGATTTTCACGCATGAAACAAGATATCTTAGGCCGAATCAATGGACGAGAAAGATCGTGTCGATTTCCATCATAAATCGTACACCAAACCCGAGTGTTGTTCCTTACAATTAGATATAAAGCCTGTATATTGCCGGTCGTGTGGCATGATGATTTTTTTTTGTGTCGTTGCCTTGTAATTTTATGAAATTCGATCTGCAAATACTGCTTGAAAGGACTTCACATCTAGCAACTAGAATCAGAAGCAGTGTTTGTCTGATTTAAAATATTCGTGGATTATATTCCCTTGTTATCTTATCTTAGGTACAAAAAGTGAAAAATAAGGCTGTAAGTGAAATGAGAATAACAGCATTATTCTCATGCGACCTTCTGTTGATCGAAGAGGAGCCACTTCGCCAGAACTGTTTCGCGATCAGGTGGATTATTTTCCGTTACATACCAGTCGAAAATTGTAGTGTGTCCTTCCCATTGTTTGATTGCCTTGTTACCATAGATCGGATACTCCTCACTCTTACGACTCTTTGCTAATTGATTGAGGATGAAATTAACTATGGTATCGTCTTGGTTCAATAAATGTACTTTTTCATGGGGATGACAATGTCGGTGGGCGATATGCCGCCAACGAGCGATCATCATGAGGCGTCCCTCGAAGTGACACTCGTCGGGTGCCTTTTGTAGTAAAAGGTTTCTCAAGAAGTGGTTGAGACTTGGGTCCTTAGTCCTAACGAGAATATGTTGCACAATGAACGTTAGGACATCTGGATTGTGGTCGCCGTATCTCATTACGTTCATGAAATATATCGCTGCAAAATGTTCCGCAAAAGTTCTGTGAACAAACTGCGGTACACCGTTTATAACTTGTGTGACAATGCCCGTTCTTTCTTGTCCAGCTATTATTTTTTTTATGAAAATATTTATCGTTTCCATTTCCTGAGGGTGAGGCAGCAGCGTTGTAAGTTCTTCGGTATCGTACAATGAACGCAAAGCCAGTTTCTCGTGTCGTTTCAAAAATACCCCACGTAGATCCTCGCTATCTTCATCTGATGCTAAGTTTGTCGGATCTTCTTTCTTCTTTTCTACACGATAGAGGAAGTACTTTCTCTCGACAAAGTATGAATATAGATCGGGAATGTTGATATTATTCGGCAACACTGGCTCCTCATGATCAGAATACAAGAAATCTTTGCAGGCTTCTACACCCGCCATCAATACTCGACCATCCTCAAGCCGATTATCTTGAAAAACTTCGGCTATCAATTTCGTCTGAAGGGGGACACCGGCGAACTTTTCCGCCGCATGTGTGATCATCGCACCAATGTTTCTCAACAAGGTTCCAGCGTAAATTTTCAATCGTTGTTGAATCCGTTCCCCAGCGTCATGAAGGGCTAGTCCCTTTTTCCAGTACTTTATCAAAAATTCAAGCTGAGTAGATTCTGAGAACGGTTCCATCGTATAAAAGAATGTTCTCAATGTTTGCTCCAGCTCTGTTCCCAAATGCGGTCTAGTAGTGACAACCAATTTCTTGAGGTTTTGTTTTTTCAACGCTTGTAGTAATTTTTCCACCGTGAACTTATAATCGGGACTGATTTCGTCGAATCCATCCAGAAGCAATGCTGCCCCTTGATTATTTTTCAGTGCGTGTCTCAAGACTTCCTTCTCCAAAGAACTCGTGAGGTTTGCAAGTTTTTCAATAAAAAATTCAATCGATTCTTCGTCCGAGCCATTCTCAATGGTTCTACTCTTGGATACATCCCGAAGGACTCTGGTGAAATTATTCAGGTCAACTCGAATCACCCAGAGTTCCGGATTCCTCTTTTTCATTATTCTCTCCAAATTTCTCAACACCATGCTTTTCCCCATCCCTGCGGTATCCGAAATTATCGCAACCTTCCGGTCATCGTCATCGACACGAGCTAGCCCTTCTTCCGTTATTGTTTCTTTAGCTACTGTTACCGTATCAGGCCGAGGAGGATCATCAGCAAAAGGAGAATCGTATCTATTGCTCGCCAGATTATGAATATCCCCTCGAGATTTGTACCAGTTTAACTTTGAGCAGTAACATTGTATCCAGTGGACATTTGTGTTCAAATTAGCCTGGCAGAGTTCTTTGAAATGCTCTTCTTCTCGTCCTTTATCGAGTATTACGAATTCATTTTGTCTTCGAGTTCCGGTAGGGATGTTTGAATTGGAAAATTTGTTTTGTGCTTCTATCTTCTCCGCTAACTTGGATTCTAGAAACGACCCTTGTATGTCGCCACTAAAAGCGAGAATATCATATTCGTTCTGCCCTAATTGACGTTCAACAATATCGTACTTGAGGAATACACACCTTTTGAAATCACGTTTTATGTAATCGTCGTCATTTGTCGCGTTCATTTGACTTCCGATCTTTATCTCCTCCCCAACAATCATTTTAATCAGAGTACCGGAGTCTATGACGCTTTCAAGTCTCTCTAGTTCTTCATTTCCAACGAGGCCCAATAAATTTTGCAAACTCGTCTTTCTCTTTGACCCTTGAAAATTTATGATAAATTTACCGAGTAATTTTTTTTGAGCTTCTACCGTCAAGTCTCGGAAAGAAACGTCATCGTGAGCATCGCAACAATACTTCGATTTCGTAGTCGGCTGATTTTTATCCTGGGATATGAGAATCGCTTTTTTCGTACCATTTTCGCCGATCGGTTTGGACAAAAGCTCCTTCAATTTATGCAAATCTCTGTTTTTTGCGGCACCGCAATCCATGATCAACAAATGGTGACTTTTTGTCGATCCGAATGCCGAGATTACCCTGCTCTTTATTTTTGACGGTATAAACGTCCGCAAACGCATGAAAATTACACTATCATTTTCAGCGTACCTTCTACTTCGTTGAACAGACTGATAGACCCTGATTGCAGTGGGCAGTGTATCTCCAGTGGTGATTAAATTTAAAACTCGATTTTCATTGTAGTTGGGTGAGCCGGGTGTGAGGAAATCTTTGAGGTGCTGGTTTTCGTCCTTAAAATCTACACCGTATTTCCTCAGCTCTTCCGGATAAGACAAACTGAGTCCTGAAGAGATCAAGGTGTTAATTTTCTCTTCCGTTGAATCGAAGAATTTCATTCCGTCAACGGTCGAGAAAAATCTTCCCTCCTTTCCCTTCTCCGTTCCCTTCTCCTTGAACCAATCCAACATTTCCCTTTGAAACGAATCACCGACGAGATCCGCGTTCAGTAGATTAACTTTACTACCCTCAGCAATTTCCCTCGTTATTATTTCACTCAGCTCAACTTCGTTCGGTTGATTAACCGCAAATATTAACTTATCAAAAAACTCTTCAATTTCCCCATCCGATACGTCATCGATTGGTAGTTGCGGTTTGGAATGTAAGTATTCTTCGTCGCAAGTTTGATAATCATTTATCTTGAACCGATACTTATCGAGATTGTTGTAACTCGGTCCAAGTCGTGCCTTGAGAAGATCCCTGAAGTCTTTAATGTCCCCGACGGGTACAAGATTATCATTAAGAAACTGTGTGGAGAATTTTATATTTTCATTGCCTTTAACTAGAACATGTCCAGCAAGCTTGTCCAGGTTATCAGCAACGATTTTCTCGTTCGATCCCTCTCTAGCTTTTGACTTGTAGATTCTTCTGTCGATCTTGACGATATTATTATTATTACCCGCGTTGTTTATCAATTTTACGAACTCTTCGGAAAACTTCACCAGTTCGGTAAGTTTCGGGTCCGAAATCAACTTAAAATGTTGACTGAACAGATTCGATAACTTGGCCGAATTTTTTTGAATCTCCTTCCAGACATCACTCTCGTTCACGTTTTGCGCCGATAATCTTTTCTGCCTCGAACCTATGCTCAAACATTCGTCGTAAAAAATTTGCCGAAAATTCTTGGCTCTGTCCGACAAATTAACTCCGGTTACAAAATTGCCGAAGAATTCTTTTTTTTCTACGTTGAAAACTTCTTCCGCTAACGCGCTTCGATATGTTTTGAAAACTGAATTGGTCATCGGCGTTTTATCTTTCAAATCGTAGATATACTCGGTCAGAATTTTCATAACGGTAAATACTTCGGCCGTTCTTTTAAGAATTGTGAAAAGTTCGGATTTTTCATCGACCAGCAGTTTATATCTGGACGGTTGTTTTGCCGAGCTTTTAATTTCGAGAAGAGGGTCATCGCCTTCAACTTTTTTGAGAACAATCATTTTAGACTTTAATCCTTCAACATCGAAACCGATGTTGGTGCATATGATAAAATCCTTCAAAGTTCCTCGGTCGAATTCCATTTTTTTTTTTATTCTTCGATACGAAATAAAATATTTTTGCAAGCTGAATTCGTCGTCTTTTTCCGTAAGAAGATCACGAGCACTAATAAGTTTGGATTCATCCTGCTTGTGCTTGGCCTGAAGAAATCTGAACGATGGTCCTGCAGCGCTCTTGGAATTTCCTAGTGCGAAGTTATCGTAATACTGAAAAACAAGGTCATCAAATTTTTCCGCCAAATCCATTTCGGTCGCCAATCGAAAATGGTAACCTTTCTTAAGCCCGCGTTGTAAAAACAACATCAACAGTTTTAGTTGATAAATATTCCCGTGTAAAGTTTGCTTGAGACCAGATGCAGCGTATTTATTATCACCATGAAAAAAGGACGGGGATTTTTTACCGACCATTTCATCGTCTCGATTTTCATCTTCATCCGACCATGTAATCTCCTCCAAACTCTCCATATCCTCGTCACGATTTTCGTCAAGCTCGTCATTATTACCGATTCGTAATTTTTTCTGCGTCTCATTATCCGCAACAGCGTCAGACGCGGTTCTCTTCAAATTTTTCGTTGCAAATAAATGAGGAGCTGTCAGTCCGCAAGACGAAAATAATTGAGTCAGAGGATCATTCGGTTGTTGATCGGTTGATTGAACAACTGAGGCTCTAAAAATGGCCAAAATATCTTCCTTTCCGGACCCTTCCGCGAGTTCGAAGGCGGTGTGATCATTTTTATTGGTGATATCCGTTCTTGCCTTTTGTTCAATGAGAAATTGAACGAGTTTTTTGTACCCCTTTTTCACGGCGATATGAAGCGCTGTGTTCTTATCCTTGTCAACGCTGTCAATTTCCGCTCCTTCCGTAAGACATTCCTGAACTCTTTCGATCCTTTCATCCTCTGTGATCGTCTTTGATTTCCCCTGTTTTTGTTTAACGGCATTTATGAGCTCCTCGTTCCAATCCGAATCACTATCGCTGTCACTTGGCATCGCACAAATTCAATTCACGTTCCTAATATTTAAACGCATAGGATTTTTTTCACCAATACCGCGTCGTAAAAAAACTCTCGATCGCAAAATACAGCAGATGTGAAATATGGATAACATGGATAACTCGTGACGACAGCTTCAGCACTCAACTCTCCACAACAATTTCGATTAATTCTTTTCTCCGCAAATGTCCTCGGGAGGGACAAACTCTTTGTGTTTTTTGCTGACAATGAGTAAAGAGTGCCCCGCGGATGTCACACGAACATCTGCGGTTGATAAGACCCATGTGAGATTACGATACACTCTCGATAAATATTATCTGCATACACGCTTAACGAACAGAGGTATTTTTATAACTGAATCGCATTTTGGACAGCGTGCCGGCTACGCATACATATCACAAATTAGTAGACTATACGTATGTGGTCCGGATCGCGTCATATTGTGGGTTACAGGTTCGCGATTCGACGTTTTTTTTTAGTCAGGAATGACGTAGTACGTTGTGGAAATTTTTACGCTTGGTTCCCTAAAATTTCAGTCAGCGCTGTTGTCGACTGATTAACAATGATGTTATAATATTAGGTGCACGACGAGATTCCCCACAGCAAAATAGAGAAAGAGTCAAGGGAGATCATCTTCTGGGGACTGATAAACTAATCAGAAGTAATTGAAAACTACTTAAAATTCGGGATAAATTTACAATGATCGAAGTTGATACTTTTACAGCCAACACCTGATAGTATATTTGCGATACGTTCAATAAATCATAAAAAATTTTAAGCAGCGAAGATGCCAAGCTAGAAATGGCGGGACAGTCGAATTTTTTTACTGATATATTTCTCAAAAAGGTGGCATCGTATCTCATCTTTCAGGGATATGAAAATACCGACCAAATCATCGATTCCGCGGGGTCGTAATGCGCAAGAACTTCCCTGATTTTTCTGGATCCTTAAACAATTTTTGTACAGAATTAATGTTCGCATATTGGGAACATCCCGATAAGACTGTATCCTCAGCTCGTTACGATTCATTTCTGAGGAGCAATCGCCACTCCGACCGTTTCCTCCTGCGCAATTACTCATACATCATATCACAGCGAACGGCGTTCTTGCAATCACCGTGCTGTCATTTCATTATCCGAGGTTCTTTGCTAATTCCTCCTCTGCTTGATATTTGCAAATTAATTTGTTGCTATCAGGCATAAAAATAGGTGTTTTTTTTACTCATGCAATTTCTGTAGAGTGATATTGATTCAGCCGTACGATACGAACTGATAATAGAGTTTATGAGAGCCGACACATCGATACTCAATGTAATCAATAGCACGTAGTAGCTGATACAATTTGTAAATTGTACCCTGCTGTTGGAGAAAGTCATTTAATGATTATTGTCGGAATTAGCGCAATAGGAGGAGTTGCCGATATTTCGGATTGATATATGTCGTTTCAGAAATTATATGTATCATTTTGGAAGTCACGTTTGACAGAGAGACATTTGAGTCGAACAAGTAAAGTTCTCGAAAAAATTCTGCAAAAATTGTCGATAAATTGACTAATCGGGACGTTTTTGGTTCAAAATTATTGTTTTCAAACGTATACTTATCAACGAAGATTACAAAAAAAAAAAATCGGGTGTAAAAATCTATCGGTTGGCAAATGTGCGAGAATTCGGGAAAGAATAAGAGCAAGGCATAGTCTGCAAAATTTAAAAGCCAACAAAAGTCTGCCGCCCTTTAAAAACACCCGTCGCGCTACCTGGTAGTAGACGGGCAAAGCTCTTCGCTGATCCGAGCACGTGAATGCAACTGTCAAAATTTCCCGGCAATTGGCCGAAGCCGCAGTTCTGACATAACAACAAAGTACGAGGTGTCGAGTATTTTTCATCGAAAAGCGCGAGACATGCCGAAACGAATTTGCCCATTCGACGACGATTTAGCTCCGCAGATGAAAATTCATGTGGGACAGAAGGAGGTCAATAATGGAGTGCAAAAAGATATTCACATGAAAAAGGTTTATGGTGAGTAGGTTATGCCCATTGGTTGCTTTTGTTTGTGCTCATAGATCTACTTAGAACCCCTCAAAAAAACATGCAGTTTTTGAAATCTTGCTTAACTATGTTGAAGTTCTGACGTATTGTTTTTTTTTTTTTTTTGTAGATCGAACTTTAGGTATGTTAATGATGGGAGGCAAGGAACTGTCGAGGCAAATGAACGAGTCCATTGATTTAGATCTATCTGATGCAGTCCCAGTCAGAATTTCAGCTGACCTCAAGCTTAATCCTCGGCAGAGTTTAAAACAAATGTTTCTAAATAATAAATTACAACTAGAAGTAAGAGAAGAATACATCAAGGTAATTTACTTCATCAATGGGCTACACATTCAACTCTTATTACACTTACACAATGATGTACATTTTAGAATTTCATGTTTTTCAGAATGTCCCCATTGGTATTTGTGGATGTTGTCGGTCGATCGATGATCGTAATGCACACAACTGTTCCCACTGTGAAAAAATATTATGCTCATCTTGCCTTCTCCAATGTCATAAATGTTCAGAATACTTCTGTCAATCTTGCTCAATGGTTACGTATGTACTGGTCTTATTAGCAGTTACTTTAAACTATTTAATGAAGATATCACTGTCAATCCCATTGGTCAAAGTTATTATTTTGCTTATATTTTAATATTCCAGGTATGATACAGAAGAACATAACGTGTGCCTGAACTGTTATGAATGATGATCTACCTAAGTTCATAGTAAATAACTCACCCATTATGTCTTTGAATTAGATTTAATAATTTATATTTTGTTATATCATGTTCTTGCATGTTCGAAAATTGTATATAAGAAATCTGAAAACCGTAATTCCTTAAAGGTAGGGATTACTGTTTGTGCGCAAAATGTTATAAACTGAAAAATACACACTTCTTTTTTGCATCAAATATTCGGTTATGTATCTATGACTTGAACCTCGTCCCATCTCGTCCTGCATGCGACTGTTGAGCTCAAGTCTTCATCGGAGCTCTCACGTCTGGCGGTTTTTCTTACAAATCAAAAATACGGAAATGAGAAATACCATGGACCTATGAGGAAATAGGAAATACGGATCGTGAAATCACGGATTGCATCCCCAGTTCTAGGTCACAACGCCATCTACAGACACGTGTTGATCTCTATTATTCTTGTGTTACTTCCCAATAATTCAAATGATAACATACCTAAATGCGGCGTCATCGGTACAGAAAATACATTGTCGTTTAGTGGAATTCATACGTGACGGAGCTTATTATTAAAACTGACAAAACGCTCCAAGTGGCTTAACGTTCGTATCGAAAGAAACTCTCTTTTGACTTGAAACTATGGTCTATTTGCAACACTGCTCTGCAACCACTTCATGTGTAATACACGCGCCGTAACTATAGCGGGGAATAACTTGAGAACGTGGAACAGAGAATCGGCTCCTGGCTTGTTTAGCCATAAGATTTCCGGGCCCATTAAATTTATAATTTCATGTGCTAGGTACTCGATCATAATCATGATTTTCAAGTCATTTAACTTATCAGTATGGGATCTCGTGTTGTAAAATCGGTGTTTCTTGACGATCTGTGAGGCCTGCAGACGAGGGCTTTATCGTGGTCCGAGATAATGGTAAGAGAATTTCGATTATTTCGATTATTATGAATTCCTTTGCTTGAAACTCATGAAAACATGTATTCCGTTAGCTCAATTTGGCACCATTTGCAGGAGCATCAAACGTGATTCCAATAAATAAAATGCCAGACGAACGAAGCCCGCGCGAACCTGCAGAATCGAAGGTACCAGCAGTGATTGAAGAAATTGATACCAATGTAGACGATTCTATTTGCACACGTGCATTATTACGAAAAATCGAATTACTGGAACAAAAAACTGTCAATGAAACGGGAAAAGTGCAAATATCGAATATACCATCACAGAATATTGACAGCATTGATATGGCGAATAAAGTGTTGTGTCCGAAATCAAAGAATGAACAAGAGAATCAATCGTCAAAGGATTCTGATATCTCAGGTAGGACTACAATAGCCGACAATCCACATCATAGAAAGAAGCCTTTGTCCAGTGCCTTGTTGAAACACACAACTACAAAAAGTAAATTGATGCAAACTGAAGTAAGATTTACTCGTGCCTCTAGTAGGCGTGCATTTTTGAGATCCTACATAGCCAATCAGTTGAGTTTTTCTGACACTCAAACAGAAATTTCAGAAAAATTGACACAGAATTCTAATAAGCTCAGCTCCGAAAATGAAAATCATATAAAGGAAAATATTGAAATAACTGAAATTGTGCCAGACAGTCCGCAAAGCACAAAACCATCTTTACTTAAGCCACATGTGAAGTCAGTTAAAAATGAACAGAACAAGATTTTTCTAGCATCTGAAACTAATGATGATATTATTCTCAAAAACAAAGCAGTTGATGTGCATTCTGCAAGTGAAAATTATAGTAGAAATCCAATAATTTTATCAAGATCCAGGTTTTGTAAAAGAAAATCTACTTTACCAGTTGAACGCACAGATATTCAGACACGGCTATCACGAAGCTTGCAATCATTGGATATCAAAAAATATATACACACCTCGCAATCAGCAACATTTGCAAGAAATGATCAGTTTACAACTGGTAAGAACTTCCCACAAAAACTCAAGAAAGAAGAAGAATGTAATATCATTTGTACCCCTGACATCAATATAAACAATTTCTTTATTGATGAAATTCCCAGCAACGATCATAAAACTGCTAGTCCACCTGGCAAAGAAAACAGAGGTGAATTAAGAAGTACTCGAAATCTGCGTTCCAGAAACCCTCACAAAAGCTCTGCAATCAACACTATTTCTTCACACCGAAAAACTAGAAGTGCTACCAAAGCCGCATCAAAATCTTCACCAAAATCCGTGAGACATGACTTAACAAAGACACATTGTCGCCCGGAACCAAAACTGAGGCGTATCAATATGCTAAGCATGCCTGTTCATCATACTAAAATGGCTTCACCAAAAGATGAAGACAAAGATAAAATGCAGGGCACAGATAAGAAGTTGCCATCATGGATGGGAAGAGATTCTGATGAGACAAATGATTCACATTGTAAAAGAGCTCAGAATGAAAATAATAGTGCTCAATTGGCGACTGCTAAAGAAACACAGACTTTCTTCAATAGTCTTTCTCTGTGCAGCAGATCAAATGAGAGTAGCAACCCAAAGGTCCTATATGTTGGACATACTGATTCTGAAGAAACATTGAGCAATGTAGAATCCGTTCCAAACAGTCCAATATTTCAATTAGAATCTTGGACGGAGAAAGTTAAGAAGAATTTGCAGTCAAATAACAAAGGAGGAAAATCAAGTTTGGGTGCAGATATTTCATCCAAAAGAAGCACAAATGCTATTGGCTGTGCAATTCCTGTGAATGTTAGTACTGACTCAATCAAGAATCACACGGACGAAAAATCAAAATCAGTCAACAGTAAGCATAATATGGTCATAGACTGTCAACAAAAAAAATCTGAACTACAACACAATGATGGTGTCAGGGTGGATACGATTCCACTTTCTTCCAACAAAGGCACCCAAAATGATTTAGTGAATGTTGACAACGATGAAGACTCTGAGAATTTAAAAGCAATGCCTTGGCTCAAATATTATGAAAAATCACGTGCTAATCATAAAGAACGTATAGAAAATACCCTATCTAAGACCAGCCATACAGAGGTTGCTGCGAAGAAAAATGAACATTTGTGTAATACACTTATAAAAGATACTCAAGCAATTAAGAAGGCTCCTGCTGATACTGCCAATATCTCAAAAAGCTCTGTTTTGAAACATCAAAAATACAAGTATCCAACACCAGTCAAACCAAGTTCTAGAAAACGGGGAAGACCATCAAAACAGGATCTTCAAAATTCTAAATTGAATTCAGGCCAAACAGTGAAGAAAAATCATTCTAAACTGAATCAGGGTTCCACATTGAATGCTGATAGTAGAAGTCAATGGTACAATTCAGACAACCCACCAGAAAAGAAAAAGGCACTGAGTGGTTCTGCTTTGAGTACGTCAGAATTGGAGCAACTATTTTTGAAATTCTTAGAACATGGACATTTTAGAAACGACCCTGGACAACCATTATTTGTTACTCATGAGAAAAATTTCTATAACAATGCCATATCAAGACTATACTGTTATGATACTAAGAAAGATTACATGCAGCCTTATTACAATGTGAATGCAGACAACAATATCAAAAGCTATGTACCCTCCGAATCACGAAACCAGTTTCCAAGTCATACAAATAATTCGAATTCAGCTAAATCTGGACGCAAACTTCGAACAATAAACCCAAATTCATACCAGAACATTACTTACAAAAATGGAGGTCAATCAACACGTTTTGAAAATATAGATTCATGCTGTCCGCCTACAGATACAGATTATACAATTTCTGATCCATTGGGAAGACACTCCAACGAAAGTAGTAGATTTGCGACTGATCATCGTAATTATAACTCGGAACTTTCAGCACATATAACTTCAGCTTCAAATATGCAACAATCCGGGTACATCACAGCTCCAGACTATTACCAAAACTGCGACAACAATGATAAGAATCTAATGAAAAATGATTTCTATCTGCACAACAATTTCTTTGTGAACTCTAATAATTGTATAAGTGATATCAATAATGATACAAAGACAACCGGTCAATCAAATAGCGAACACTTTAGCAATTACTTTAACTCTGCACCAAACAGTGTATTCCAACAGCAATCGCCTCAACCTCGCAGAGAGGTGGACTTTTCGATGAACAATGAGAACTCGCTACCAGGAAATAACACCTACAGCTTGTTGCATAATACTTCCGTGAATGATCCAAATTTCGAGTGGAATTTGAATAATATGAACCATCCCTTGGAGCCTGTGAACGAATTACAAACAAATTCGAATTCAACGAACTATCTAAACGAGCCTAGTTATGCCTTAGGGAAAAATTCCGATATGAACAGTTTCTTGCACGATACAAATTCAACGGTGGATTATCCCAATCCTTGGATAAATACAACAAACAGTTCAATAACTCATGGATATCCGACTTCACTACCATGGCACGGATCTCTACCGACGTATAATTCATATTCCGGCAACAAAAACCGATGTTACAACAACCCGTGGAATCCTTACATAGGATTGGTGGGTTACGATGCATCCAATTCTCCTCATTCGAACACAAATGCCAAGCATAATGTGGAAAACAACAAGACTTCATCAACACAAGATATGTTCTCTACAACAGATGGAAATTACTCGTTGAATGCTATATATTCTGAACAACCTGGTATTAATTTTGTCCCGCTGCAAAAAAACAATCCAAATGAAGGGATAAATGTAACTTTGGACAATAATACCACTGCAAACACTATGAATCCTAAACCATGTTCAGCAAATCTGAATGACAGCAATACCTCTACGGGACAAAGCCGTGGGTCTGATTCTGTCATTGAATCATTATGCAATAATGTAAATGCACCAGTCTTTCTCAACACTAATAACAACACGCCAGCAAGGACTGTTAGTTGTGTGGATCAAACAGCTATTTATTCGTCGCCTTTTACTAATGATATGAACCGCCTTGATTTCAATGATCCAGAAAAAGGAAACTTTAATAAGAATAATGGCAATGAACAACAAAACCAGAATGCATTATACATCAAGGATTACACTGTCGAAAGAATAGCGAGTTTTGAAGACTGTTTTCAACGAAAATACGGACATCCTGTTCGATCTCAAACCTGTGAACAGCCACCATATGTTAAAGAAACAGATATATCAAAATTACGACAAGAGCTCGCTGATTTTACCAGGCAATACTCCGATGGTCAGATTAGTCCTATATCGCAGATGTTACAAGATAATGAGAGTGAGTTGTAATTCTAATTATGTATAACTACTGCGTTGATCTAGAGGTACTACTCTTCAACTGAGAGATGTGTTATCTGACCCAATTTGAAAATTACTACTCGTACAATACTCCACACTTGAGACAATCACCTCTACTTAAGCCTTGATTTTTCTCATTTCAGTATTCATTTGCTTGTCACAGATCCTGGATACTGAAAGCAACTCCCCATAAACTTTTTCAAAGCCATTATACCAGAGATGGCTATGTTATCCCATTTAATGTGATCATCTTTCATTTTTTGACTCCCTACATGTCACAATGCAAGATGCATCAAATGTAACAATAATTTTAAGTTAAAAACGTACTTGCATAAAATTGATTGTGCATTCGACATGCTGTGAGTGTTACACTTTCATTGTTGGGTATATTAAAAAGGTGAAACTGATTTTCTTTATGGATAAAAATTCTCTATCTGGCTAACGAGCATGTTTAAATATTTCTTAATATTTCTCATAATTTCTTAATGACATTGTTAAACAAATCCCTTTTCCATCAAATCAGTGGGTAGAAGATTCTAATACTCTTAGAATACGAACAGCATCAAGAAATTGTATTACAGCAAACTTCCAAAAATATTAGGTATTAAACTGCTCTTAAAAATTCATTTGCTTCAATATTGTTAAAAGAGAATCTAAAAGACTGGACTGAATAGTTCGACACTAGTCTATCTTTGCTACTGAAAATGCTGAATTTAACGTAGTAAGTTAAAGTATGTTCCTAAACATTCTAGTTGTTTTTACTTTAAACTTATATTTGATATTCTTCATTATTGTAATCAAAGTACCAAAGTATCACAAATAATACTATCAATAATACTATCAAAGGTTTATAGATATTCGAAAAAAGTCATCGAATGTCTTTGTTATTAACTATAGTTACTTTCATGTGTTGTTATTTGTTAGTTTGTTACCTTGTGTCATACACGGTTGCACCTTACTCCATAAAACTTTATGTTCCTGTACTTCGATACTCCATAGCGATCATAAGATGGACTGTATGTAATACTGAAATATATTTGTTGTTTGTTACAGTTATGCTATATTTGAGTTACGTATCAGTTAAATATTTTAAATAAAGTTATAAACTACTATTCAATCTTTTTTTATTTCTTTTACCTGGTTTTTATTCCTTGATGTGGCTTATGTGTTTTGAAAAGAGCTCAATGGATACAAGCATGCTGGTCTTTACGGAAACGAGTTTGACAAACGAGGTCGTACAAAATTGAAGACAACCTATTCAGAAACGTAAGTTCAAGAGAAAAATATTTATTTTAATTGTCAATAAAAAATGATATATTTATAAAATTTCTGGAACTATACACATACTGTAATGACTTAATTAAAAAATACCCAGTAGACGACGATAAATGATAAACATTAAATACATTATTGGTAATGGGTTATTTCAAGTCTTGCATTACACCTTTTTAAGTCACGAATATTCAACAAAAAATATATCTTCTTATAGTTTATTCTCATGACCAATAAGTGGCACTAAAATTTTTGGTAGATTATGGGTAACCATTTATATTACATTAGTTCGTTCTGGCAGTCTCGATAGCGTTACGTATCACAATAGGTGTGACAGTTTGATTTAAACATATATAGTCATCGTGACTTGGAAGTTTTGATTTTGGTGCAGTACTTCATACTATGCCATTTTTATAAGGTGATCAGCTAGATTGAAGTTTGGATATATCTGGTCAGAAAAAATACTATGTAGAAAAACAAAGGATATTATAAACTTCACGAACAGCTGTTCAATTTTAATTGCTAAAACTTTCACATGGAGGTATCATGTATCACGTATAATTTATGTTTTGAATTGTCTAGTTTTTCATATCTAACATGACCAAAAAATGTATCTGTTTGTTAATTTGAAGACTAAGGTGCGTTTTTTATAACAAATGATGAATTCGATATCCCAACTGAATTATGACAGTCGATATACATATAAAATATTATAATATTTACATAATTACAAACGATTGTCTTCTTGAAATGGAGAATTTCTAAGCGACACTAGTATATGTATACGCTACTAAAAGATGTAGTTTCTAATTTGCGCGAACTATTGTACGCCACTCTGCTTATTTACATTTATTTATAGATCAAACCAAGATTCACGCACGTGAATTCGCAAGTAATTTCATCGAAAAGCTGCAAAGATACATGGGTATATACAAATATTGCAGGTCGCATTTTTCACTTCAAATAAGTCATTAGAAATCTTGTTCGAACAACTATGCTGTGCTGTGAATGCACCTAGTCAGCAATTAAGGTAAGTACGGTATAATCTATTTTCAAACAATGAAAAAGACTTTAAGAACTGATCCCGCAGTGATTAAATAACACTCCTTACTCATGTTACTTATCATTTTCCAAGAGCCTCTTTCACCATAATTCACTTGTAGAAGGTTACTAATAGTGACCGATTCTATTCATTCAAGTGTACAAATCGTTGTCTCAAATACAGTTGATCACAAAGAGTTACCTTTTCCACTTCAGATCATGATGTAGAGTCATAGTAGGTTTTTGAACACCAATAGCGTTTTTCACTGCACAGTGAAAAAATTTGCTTCTTTTTGTTTACAATAGGGTCATCTCAGTGTCATTTTTTCTTTCTTTTTTACATCCTGCATAATGTATAGCAAGATCAACGTCTTCTCCATCATCTCCAAGGAGTCTGCCATCGACAGCATTTTTCGATCTCCCAAATAATCTGGAAATCAAAATATTAATGCGTTAAGAATAAATTGAATAATGAGTAATTCTCTGCTACACACTCAATATTTCAATATTCACTGTGTTTGTGACTACCATTTCTACACACAGTAAACATCTTTATGAAATAATATCAGCAACACATTCTCACAAATATCTAACCATATCAATTTAATTTTAGGATAAGAATCGGTTAATATAGGCCAAAGGTCAAGCGTTGGGCTTATCACAAACAGACACGCAAATGCTAGAAAAAAACATGACGAATAACCCAATAATAAGTAAGATCGAAGCCGCTCGCATTTCATGTCCAATAGATTATCCATTTGAAGTAGTGAAATGCAATTAGCTCTATATGCGCATTACAATACTGGATAAAACTGAACTGTACCTAAAAATTAATGGTTTCAATGAAAGTAACTTTCATTAAACAGAGAAATATAACATTAAGTAGTACGTTTCATATAATTGTACATGTTGGAGAAATTTGAAAAATTATCATGACCGTTTCGTTAATACAAAACAAACAACTATGAATTGAGCCATACTAATGAAGATCACTTCAGTATTATCAAGGACGGTTTTATTAAGCCTAGGATTTTTTTGTACAATTGCAACGTTCACGGTATGAAATAGTCACAGGCATAGAATAGACTTCAGCGGCAATAACAACAGCATTCTTCTCTGTTTCAGTAATTCCACAGAACAATGTTAGATACTCACAGCAAACCAACCCTGAAAGTCGAACTTAAAACACACCTAAATGTGGATCTTACTCTCCAAGACCGGTACTTCATTTCACCTACACGAAGATTACTATTAATAATAGTACTCAAGGAACTGTGATATTTTAATGACGTATCCAAATACGGAAACTCATAATCAATTCCGAATTATTAATCAACAATACGACTAGGTACTGGTATGGCATATTATGAATCTACTTAACATAGTTTTGGAACTAAAGAGGTTCGTGATGATTTATAGTATACACCTGACATCAAAATTTTGTAGCCATACAATGATACTTGACAAACAAAAGTAATAAACAATTGATTACGAGAATTAGATAACGTAAATTTGGGAAATAGAAGTATTTGTACTTCAGCGTTCTATATAGAAGCAGTAACTTCCGCTATATGATAGGGTGGTTGATATTTTCTGGAAAAACTTGGAGTGAACGGCTCGACTGAGCATACCTAGATAGTGTTGAAGATGATCTTGGTAATGCTGGTGCTAGTTCATCATCGGCACCACCATGCACAGAAACAGATTCCAACTCTATTGACCTAGCGGCAAGATGGGCTTGCATTGCAGCAATGTATTCTGGCGTTTCCAACACTGCTCTTGTGGGCTTACGGTATCTGCATAATACCAAAAAATACTCTGTATCACATTTCACAGTAAATGACATCCATTTTCTTACATCAATAAGTCTTGATAATACTCAACAAATTCGTTTGGTATTGGATACTCACAACTTAAGCATGAGCGAACTTCCGACAACGGAGACTGAACTCAAAGCCATAGCAGCCGAAGCCATCCAAGGTTGAAGTGTGAATCCGAGCGAACTGAACATACCAGCTGCAATTGGAATACCTAACAAATTATATATACTGGCAAACAGGAAGTTCATTCGTATCCTGCGAACTGTTTTTCGTGAGAGATTTAAGCAACCAATAACATCCAGTAAGTCATTCTGGAATATAAGATAAATATTTGATAACTTAAATCATGTACATTGACTTATCAACTTGAAAAACGATACCAACTCTCATCAATACAACATCCGCAGCTGCTACGGCAACATCAGTTCCCGAGGAAATGGCAATGCCAACGTCAGACTGAGCCAAAGCTGGACTGTCATTCACCCCATCTCCTACCATAGCCACTCTCAACCCTTGTTCTTGCAATCGTTGAATCTTTGCTACCTTGTGGGACGGTAGAACTTCTGCAAAAACTCTGCTTATACCCACCTGGAAAAATAGTGAGAACATTTTAGTTGTTGCAGATTGAAACATGAAGGTTCAGCGTATTTGGGTAACTCAGAATTGTATGAAGATAAAAATTTGCCAATGAGGAATGTCTCATTACCTGCCTAGCAATTGATGCAGCAGTTTTTCTGTTATCACCGGTCAATAATATTACTTCTAGCCCCATTTTTTTCAAGGTATATACCGTCAAATGTGCTTCAGATTTGACTGTATCAGCTACGCTAATCATAGCAATCAGTGTTCCATTTATAGCAGCTAAAACAGCAGTATGACCCAAATCTTCTTCGTCAGACATTCGCAGGTCAACTTCTATTGGCACATGGACACCGTTTCTTCTCATCCATTCTCTGTTTCCTATGGCAACTTCATACGTATCATTGAAATCTGTTTGGTTAGTATGCACGTCCGGGCTCAATAATAACTCTAAATCCAAGTTTTGCCTTTCCTGAACCGAACTTGCTGTTGGCACAATATCTACGGGTACGTCATTGAGACTGAAAGTACCAGAAATCGCGTGCTTGGCTTGGTTGGTGTAGTTGATAATTTTCTCAGCTTTGAGGGCATAAGACATCATCGTAGACAGATGAGATACTTTGCATTTGAGTCCACAGCCAGGTACTGCTTGGAAGTTTGTACATTGACCACTGACTTCGGTTCCGATCGTTTCTTTAACGTACCGTTCAATCGCTGAATGAAAGAAATGAGGATGGTAGATATAAACCATTCCATAAGAGATAATTTGTTCCAGAAATATGAATATTTTTCGACTCACCTGAAGCAATTGGATGTTCACTATTGACTTCCGCGGTTCCAACTATCGACAGTAATTTAGTGATTGAACAAATCTTTTCATCAACGAATAAGCCAATTTTAGTTACAGTAGGAAGCCCGTGAGTCAATGTTCCAGTTTTGTCAAAAACAATACTTTTAACTTTGTGTGCATTTTCCAACGGTTCTGCACCTTTGATCAGGATACCGTTGATTGCTCCAACTCCGGTACCAACCATTACCGCCGTTGGAGTTGCCAGTCCTAAAGCACAGGGGCATGCAATAGCCAGTACAGATAACGCACAACGGAAGGCAAACTGAAAAATTATCTCTTCTCTGTTTTCATCATATTTGTTTATGTGGTCTTTGTCAGATATGGGTAATTGGTCTATATTAACGTAGCCGACCACTGTCCATGCTAATAATGTTATTGTAGATACAGCTATGACGAATGGTACAAAATATCCAGCGATTTTATCCGCTAACTGCTGAATAGGTGCTTTACTCGTTTGAGCTTCTTCAACCAAACGAACAATTTGTGCTAGAGTTGTATGCTCTCCAGTGTGCGTAGCTGTGATCAAAAGTGGCCCGTTTTGATTGATTGATCCACCGATAACAAGAGATCCAGTCTTTTTTGGCACTGGCATGCTTTCGCCAGTGATCAGACTTTCATCACATGTTGAATGACCCGAAAGAACTTTGCCGTCAACAGGGACTTTAGCACCCTGAACTACTTTTAGAATGTCACCACGTTGGACCAAATCAATGCTTATCAAACGCTCAGACAGTATTTCATAATTTGCTCCCAAAGAAACTAGAGTTGCTTCCGTTGCTTTCAAAGATAATAGTTTGGACAATGCTTCGGATGTTTTTCCCTAGAAATTCAAAATTTTTTAAATCGAAATAAGGTATGGGAATATCATATTGGAACTTGGATTCGTAACATTTGTAAATTGGTACCTTTGCAACGTGCTCCAACCATCTTCCTAGGCTAATGAACACTAATAGCATTGGTGGAGTATCAAAAAAAGTTTGAGGACTGACAGATTGCTCTTTTACTATTGCAGCAGTGAGAACAGCAACTGAGTACACATATGATATCGTTGTAGTCATTGAGATTAAGACATCCATATTAGTTGAACAATGTCTCACTGCCTTGTATGCTTGGACATAAAAATGCCAGCCACCAAAAAACTGTAAGAAAATTTTTTTTTATCACAAAGTATCTTGCAATGCCCACTGTCAAACGAAATTTGGTGACACTATATATATGTATATATATATCCTTAAGTTATTTCGTACCTGCACAGGAGTTGAGAAGACGAAAAGGATAAGATTTTCCCACGATAGTCCGGGTATTACACAACACATATCGTGATGAGATTTACCACCGAAAGACATGATGAACATAAAGTATGTCATTGCTGCCATACATGGGACACCAAAAATTAGAGATATCAAAAATGTGACTCTCCATTTTCGAATCTCATCCCTAAAATGTTTACAATTCTCAAACAGTTCCGAAAGATTATCTCAGAGTAGAAAATCAAGAGGTGAACTCACTTGTGATCTAAATATCCTCTGTTCTCTTTATCCTCGTTGCTAAATAAAGTTGCAGTAAAGCCTAATTTATTGATAATTTCAATTATGTCCCTAACACCTGTTTTTTCCGCATCATATTTAAATTTTCCGCGTTGAGTTGTGAGTGCTACTACTGCCGAACTTACACCAAACAATTTTTTAACATGAGACTCGATTTTGTTGACGCATGAAGCACACGTCATACCTGTAATCTGGAAATTGACACACATTTTGAACTACAAGGCAAAAAATTATAGTAAATTTCTTGCATTTTTGATTAGTTTCATAGTCAATACCTTCAGTTCAATTTCGCCCTCCCCAGAACCAGGTTCATCGATCAATGACGCAGGAAATCCCAGATCAGAAATGCTGGATGCAATATCAGCTGGTGCTATTTTTTCAGCATCAAATTTCACTTCGGCTTTCGCAGCTAACAGTGCCACTAAGATACTGTCAACCCCGTACAACTTTTTACAATGTTTTTCGATCGCGGCTACGCAAGATGCGCATGTCATGCCCTATAAAAATGCATTAATTAGGTCATGTAATTTATCCGAGGTATTCAAGTACATCGACCAAATGATTTGTGAAATGTAAACGAATCTGAATACCTTGACGTGCAAATAACACTTCGAAAGTTTAGAGCTCATTATATCACCACCCCCGTTCATTTGCACAATTACACCTCCATTTTTTAAGTGATTATTGGTTGCTGTGTCAGAATGAGGTTTCTTCAGTTTTCCATTAACTTCTTTAACAAATGCGTCAAATCCCATTTCTTCAATGTAGTTTGCTATTTGATCCGCGGTCACATCGCCACTACTATAGGATACTTTGGCCTCTTTGGCTTCCAGGCTAACGTCGATTTCTTTTACACCTAGTTTTTCTGAGATTGCACCTGGAATCAAATTGTTATCGCTCGGTCTTAAGCACCGCAATTAATTTAAAATTTAATTTTATCATCCATTTTCAGATTTGTATCTTTCGGAGTCCAACGTACCTGTAATACTTTTGACACATGATCCACAAGTCATTCCATCGATGTGTATGCTGCACGTACTTATAGTAGATTCGGGAAGACTATCATTTCTGTACCGATTCGTTGAGGATTCTACAGTGGCAATAAATCCCATGTCTCCAATGGCTTCTGCTAGTTCATGAGCCGTTGTCTCGTCATTTTTGTATTCTATGTAACCTGCTTTCTCATCTAAATCTACTCTAACATTTACAACATCTTCTCTTGCACCAATAGTTCCTTCGATGTTTTTGACACAGCTCTGACAGCTCATCCCATCGATATTGATTTTAACTTTACTCGTACTTGACGTATAATCATTATCTTGCTGCACCCACTTCGGGGCTCGTTCAAGAGGTGTTGTATTTTGGAATTCGGTCGCATCTTCAAGATCCCTGTAACAAGTACAGAGGAAATCTTTCAAGACTTAATAATATTCGGAAAAAAATACATTCCCAATGGTATGAGATAACAGCAACGCGCTCATGTTATCATCACTTACAAAGTATATTTTTATTATACAATATCTGGTAACCGGGTAATCGCAAGACTTGTGCGCTTTCGTGAATTCGCATTCACTACGTCACTTGATTTTTTTAATATAATCTTACCGTACGGCGTCAGAGTTATCAGAGTCGTACTCTGCATTAAGTAATGGCTTTTTATCACCACGCATTGTTGAACCAAACAACTCTACTTTCTATAAACTAGCTCGAAAAACAATTAACCACACGAGGCGAACGGTGCAAGGTTGTTTGTCAAAAGTTAGGATATCGTTGTCAAAGTAGCGCCTCGTGAAGTAAAATTATCAAAGCCATATCAGCGTTGTATGTCCAAAGCTTAATTAGGATTTCATTACCACCAAGTTCTATTCCTCTTCCCGGTTCGATTTGCACCCGGCTAGGAAACGAATCTTTGCGCACGACTCTAATAGTCGGGTAAGCGGGGATGTGGTGATTCAAAAAACGAGAGACAAGAAAAAAAAAAAACCATTCTAGTTCGAATAGAGCTGGGGTCGCTAGATCTTCGCCAGTATAAGGCTTAGTCGCGATAAGTTACTACGCGAACGTTGATTATCAGCTTCTAACTGATATAGGGTCACAGGTCATTCGTAAAATATAAATAATACGGTTTTACGATAATGATCTCATTTCCGACCGTGTGAAAGAAAAAACGAATAGAACGTCCCTATTTTGGTTTTCGTGGAGAAAGGACGAAGCCTACGTTGTACGGATCGTGAGTTCCCTCGATGAATATTTTATTACACGCTGGATCATTCGTACAATTTAGGATCTTTTATAGTCAATGCTGAATGAAAAATCCAGGCCATGTAGTCGTTGTTGCTCTCTTTTGTTGTGGCAAAATTGACGCTTAATTGATGTTTAAGATAATTGATCGATGTGGAATACATCATTCAATCATTAATCATTTCAAATTCATGTTTTACATAATACGATATATGAGTCTGGACGATCACATGACATCTAGTACACATGACATCTAATGTAACGAAAATATTTGTAATTATTGGAATGGCATGCCGCGTATTCCCAGGTGCAATAATACAAACCTTTCTTCAAGAAAGAAAACAATGCATGTACTTATGTTCGCACCATTTTAAACATATCATGCGGAAATTAATTTTTCATCACGTCCGCCAATCATGACTTGTCAATAATTCTCATTTCGATCCGTGACCATTCGACAGATTTCAAACCGGCGAGGCTTATTTTTGCAGACCTCATAACAATAATTTGCGCTTAATCAAATTAACTCAGATTGGCTCCGAATCTACTCGAAATAAATTGAATTAATACCCTCAGTACCCAACAGACGCCGGATTAGGCTACGTCATTTTCGTTGATGAATAAATTACCCCTTGAATCATGTTCGAAATAAAATGTTGTCAGGTTTCAGAGCGGACTAATCTAAATTATTCATAGAATCAATCATCTCAATCCATTACCATCCGATTATCATTGAAGCATATCAAACCGTATCAATGGCACGCAAATTTCGAATGACTTGGAAAAGAAAGTGAATCAGAGACTCGCTTTCTACACACGCATTGAACTTTCTTCGCCGGTGCCGAGGCTATGCTGGAATTTTCGGCGCTCGTCAAGGTCAAGTTTCGCGACGTCAGTTGAATCAGGTCGACTGCGATGGCAGGAAAAGAATTTTGTCGAAATTGTTTCAAATTGTCAATTTTTTTGCAAAAATAAAAAAAATAATCAATGGGTCCATTTTCTTGAATATTTTCCTATCAATTTGATCAAATTTTCATTCAACGATCTGATTTACCTTCGGTAATTAAAAACCGCCATGGCAGTCAGTCTGTCGAGAGTGAAAAAAAGAAATACAAGTTTGTACGAAACGAACTCGGCATAAAATATAGAATCATCAGCATGCTCACCCTAGGAGGCTCATATTCTCACTCGTTGGCGTAAAAGTGGTTGTCTTTGAGCCGGTATAATTCCCGGTCGCACCGATATAGGTAAAGTTCTGGTAAACCAATTTTACTTGGTGAACCAGGGGGGCGGTGAACTTCGTCATTGAATAAACTTTCACAGCACTGTTTCAATTACCCGAAATTTTCATCGCGCGGTCATCGAATTTGGATAGAGTCGATTCGATGTAGAAAATGACCAAAACTTGGAATATTATTCGACTACTGCTCATTTTCACCAAGGATTATCACTTTTTCGTGTACTTCACCCGATTTCACCTATATTTTCGACATTTTGGTTACTTTCACACTTGGAAAATTTACTGGACATCAGAAATACCGATGAATTGTTAGTTTCTACGATTGAAGGCCCAAAATTTTTCATCCACACGTCATAAATGATTGGTCATCATAGCGATCAAAGAAAACACGTGTCAGGAGAGAAAGGCTACTAATATTGCCCGATCGTCGTCCAGACTATAGAAGTCAAAGAAGCCTTGCCGATTGCCTGACATTACCGAGGAAGCGAATGGGGGATAAAAAGACAAGAGTGGGAAATAATTAGCTGGCCATAAATGTGAATAGCAAGTGTGCTTCAATAACGATACAGTGTACGTTTAATATACACACATCGAAGGCTTGCCTTGCGGCTGCACGTTACTCATATAGTCAGCTAATGTGTCTATAGTTTATATGCAGATAAGCCCGTCTTCTATTTCCGCCCTAACATCCTGCTCTTGCGATTCTAAATAAGCAAGAAATTGTTTGATAAATATGTAAAGCGATAGATTTTCACAGCGGTTGATTGTAATAGAACATCGGTCATGAATGATTCACAGGGAATTCATCATCCGCGAGTGGTTGACCGAAGTGTAACAAAGACTCGATAAAAACTGTCCCGAGTATCCCGAGATCCGTATATATTTTCGATGAGGTAAAAATTTCGAGTGCGACGAGTTTCGCCTAATTTCGCTGCATGGGAAGCCCGCAGATTAAATTTCGGGGACGAGAATACGATTGACATTGAATTTTTCTTCAAAGCGTGAGCCTTGCTTTCTAAATCCCAAGTCGCGAAGTCGAGCGGAAAATAGGAAATCGAGGCTGTAGGTGTAGCCGCGTTCTGGATTCGAGTATGTGAAATTCTATCGTCCGACACTCTATCGCTTTATAGATTAAGAGGGTCAAATTAGAGAAGTAGGAAAGACTGCAGTCTACTTTCGTTTGACGTGACAAACCAGTTTCTCGATAATGTTATTTAAACCGGTAGTAATTCTCTTGAAAAAAAGTAGGTAGAAAGAAGAAAATCCAAACGAAGGATGAGTCGATTGTGATCATCATAGACCATTACGAGCCCGAAGAGTAAATCGTGCAAGCGTTTCAACGTCGGTTTTTCTATGAATGGAAACTGATTAACAAGCAAATGAAAATTTGTAACCTATGCAGTAACGTAAATCTGTTAACGTTAACGATATGGAGGTTTAATCGTCGCTGTGAATTATGACCTTTGCGTAAATAATTCGATCTAATTACATATTTACGCCGTATAATTGTGGAAAGGATATTCGCTCGTCTATAGTATACAAATTTTAATCTTTGCAACACAGCAATGGTTTCGGTAGAAAAAATTTCCCTATCGCAAATTCTTATCGTAACTTATACGCATTGCAATTTTCGTGTAGCAGACTGCAGTCGGACTTTCTTATCTTTCGAGTAAATTTAGTTATTTTTTTTTATTTCGCAAACACTTCTGTATAACAATACAGAACGTTTTCATACTTGACCATTTTTTGTAATTGGAAAACCTTTCACGGAAGAAAAAAAAAAATTAAAGAAGCACATATGGCGATAATAAATCAAGTTTTAATACACAGATCGTTTACGTCATTATCGTGTATGCTCATAATTGTTACGTTATACCCACTATGGAAAGTATACGAAAAACGCGGCGCAAGGGAGACCTCGTGTTAAGTAGGTCTGCAATATAGTAACGTAACTCTCATTCAAATTACCCGATATTTAAATACATAAATCGTCTCAAAATTCGAGGACATTCCTCCTTTTTTCGTCTTTTTGCAAATATTGTTCCTCGAACCCATGGAAACCTCATGGAAGAGCGACCGCGACCCGGTTTATAGATGCACGAAAATTGTCCTTATGAAACGAAAAAGAAAAATGTGTACATAAAATTTCGTTTGTTCAGGGCTCTTTTATTATCCAACGTCTCGTCGAATTTATCAACTGGGGTACAAGTCCTTGTCCTCGTAAACTGTAAGTTGAAAGTTGAACGTTATACGCTTTGCCGCAGTAAAATATTCCAGATGGTATAGCGTACGTATTTGGTGATGTAAGAGTTGAGAATTTCTATGATATGGGTTACAGTTGTCGACGTGTTAATACATAGTACATTTCTATCCAAGCAACGTTCGCGCGTGCGACGTTTTTGCGCAGCACCAGCTGAAAACGCATAAATAAAGAAAATTGAAACAGATGTTCGAACGTAAGAAGCGCCTTCCTACGACTCGCGGACTACCAACGATTATATTCGCTCCAGGATTTCACACATTTCCGAGACCCTGCCGCAGGAATAACGATATGACATTTTTTTCCCCGTTCGCCGTCTAAATGTATTCAAATTGTAGCTTAATGTTCCGATACGGATGCGAAGCGTAATTAAGTGCATACATATTGAAATGACCCAGATAAATTTTCAGGTCATTCATGAATGCGTGAAGATCGGAAGCGACCGAACGTGTAAACTTCATCGTGAATCGAAAGGAAAAATAAGAAAAATCCTTGGATTCACCGTTTTGCTCCCGCTGTCCTCGACAAGTTTGATCTTACAATTAGAAATAAATATCCTTGGTATCTGTTTTTTTTTTTTTTTTGTTGCAGATATTACTTACCAAAAACTTTCCTCTTTTAGCTGGTGATACCGAAAACCATTCACAACACTTTTCATTTTGGTAGAACGACAAGAACGAAACGAAAGCGAAAAAATATTTTCAAAAAACTTCCCGAACGTTCACCGTATCACAAACTTGTTTTTTTCAGAATTCCAATTTCATGGTTCGAGTTCGGTTTATATCTCCATCGTGCACCATATAACACACCGGTTCTCTCGATGTTCATAAACTTTAAAAACCTGCGGAAAGGAAGAACAAACAACTTACGTGTCTGCAATGCATCGAAACTATTCGAGTTTTCCGTTAATCTTTCTATAAAGAATCGATCTATTCAAAAGGGGAATGGAAGAGCGACGAGGTGTTGTCGTACGTGGAGAAGCTTTTGAAAACTGCACCCCGTGGAAAGCTAAATCCCTTTTTACACCTCCGACACAATTACCGTTCTTTTTGTAGCTGATAAAGCGAACCATTATCATTCAAACGACATTTCAAATATCCGCCTTGCCGGTCTTATCTGGATATTGCGGCACTGTCGTTGCAAAGAACAAATGGGAAATACGAATTGCACAATTGTGATTAAGTTTTCGATACATCCATAAGGCTGCGACGGTTGTACTGAATCCTGTTATTAAAACTCAATCGTCCGGAGGCCATTAAACGCTCTTTTTCTTTTTACCTTTCTGTCTTTAAATCACGCTACAACCATACAAGTTTTGCAACAAAAACCTGTCCTGCACCTCGCAGGAGACTGAGGCTTATAAACAACAGAATAAAAGTTGGAAATACTACAACGACGGAGCCGTAAAACGATTAAGTGCAAGATGAATCAAACCAGCATATGGATACGCAATAAGAATCACTGCAGTCTGAACAACAGATGATCACTGCGCCACGCGTACGGGGAAATAATTTTCAAAGATTTAGAAAATTTTCGAATCGGTGGTATACCTATACTGCAACGAGATAATAGTGTTAAAAGATAAACGAAAAACATGCGGTACCAATTAACGGTCGAACTCCCATAACTGCGTGAAAAACTGATAAGGATAAACGTTCAAACGTTTTAAGCGAGCCGGGTGCAATCAATGCTAATACAGATCTTACATCGAACTAAAGAGCCGTGCGCAATGTCAATATAGAAAAACATACGGGACATTACGTTGTATTAGACGAAATAATAAATTCGAGAACAAGTGTCACGTACACCGTGTTTTTTATGTGACTCGAATGGTTTTAATGATGTGTAAATGGATAGTGACAGAGTGAAAATTAATACAACGTCAGAGATTGTACAGTGAGAAGAATATTTCCGGGCGTGTTCCCCGCACGTGTCCAAGATGGTAATTTAAATTTTGATTCAAACAAAGCGAAAGTATGGGTAAAAGAATTTCTCACGAATGCTCATTCGACGAGGTTCTCACTTTGTAATAATCGCTCTAATTGTAAGCCGTGGTTTTTCATTATTTGTACCATACGCAGAGTATGAACGGATACCGAAATATATGTGCTACGTCATTCAGCATGACGTTGGGTATTTACCGATTGTTATGGAATTACGATAATATCTATGTGTCATTAGAACTTATTTTAATAACTTATTGATCGTGCCATTTCAATATCGCGCAATATCTGCGCACAGAGATGTAATCGACGATCCGTATTATATACCAGCGATATAGCGTCGACTGTCAAGATTTGGTATAATCCCACAATCTATCCCGATTTTCAGATTTTAGTTTGTGCTTTTAACCATTGTCACGTGAATTACCGTCGATAGTTATGTAATATTGATTTCGATTTGTGGAGTCTTTCAGAAGATGCAAGTTTTCGTTGAACGATGTTGTATATTATCTCGGGAATGACTTCGATGAAAATTTATTTTAACTCGGTGAGCTTTTGCTCACACACACACACCAAAGTTCACGTAGGTGTCGTCATGAGGAAATAGTCTAGTCAGAATCGGATTAATCGAACAAGGAAAAAATAACTGCGAGAATTATTGCGGAAATGGTCGACGAATTCCACTGCAGCGTTGAATAATACCCCGATTTTTTCAATATCTATGACAAGCGGATCAATGACGAGATAATCGGTAGATTGTATAATCTGCAAACCGCTAATAATGTAACGGTTAGTTGAATATCATGTGCTTTGCGGTGGAGCATTTGGATACATTTTTTTTTTCTCTCTTACACCACAATTATTTCAACATTTGCACGATTAGACCACTGAAAGTCATCACGAAACTTGGAATAAATTAACTTGCATGACTTAACAGAGAATAACTACCATCTGGTTCTACACTACCATCTCGCGACGCCTAACTTCGATAGAGCGCAAGTATACTGAGAATGCATCACTTATTGACCCGAGGGACAATAAAAGTCGGGCGGATCTACCTGGAGATAGCGATAATTTTCTAACGGCGGTATCAGCCGACATCACATTGACAACCACTTGTTGAATATGGTCAAATATACCTATACAAACACCCCAAACGAACCTGTTTCACAATCTGACAAATTTCTTTGATTATTATGCAAAGTGCGTTTCAATATTTTGGCATCTCGACTTATGTTCGTTTTATACGGTGGTCCTTTAAAAAAATCATTAACACCCGCAGGTGTAACGAAAATCAATAAACCGGTCATTCGAGAAAAGCAGGTGTTCGTTATATTTGAGTTTTGTACGACACTGTAGATCCGGGTGTTCCGAATTGATTCATTATACTTCTACTAACTTTGACTTAATCGTTAGAATTTTATCAACAGCGATAGATGGTCAGTTGAGATATAAGACCAGTTGCTGTTGATCGAATGGACACAGAACACTCTTCGTTTGATCGTTAGTTAATTTGTTGAAATCGTTCTTCCGCGTTTCCCGCACCGCCTTTAGCACTGGATGTCCGAATTGTAACTGGACCGCTCACGGTGCCGGACCATGCGGCAGAACTGTATAAATCTTTCGTGTTGTTTTTTTCTCGTAATACGCAAGTGAAAGGGAGATCCTGGTCCATGGTCATGAATCGTTCGATTATTCTGAAACTGTTTTGTCTATCGTGCAGTGCAAACGATTCAGCAGGTGATCGCGGAAGTCTCTAAAGAGTATTCATTTCAAATTGTTTAATTACTCACCGGTTTTTGGTAGGCTGAAGTTCCATTTCTTGCGCTGGGGATTCACTGATATCTCCTGCAATAGATATAGTTTGTTTTAAATAAACGTGGCGCGAGTTGATTTGAAACGAACGATAACATCCGAACTACATGCGAACGAGTCACTACAGCAGCTAAAGAATGACTTTTGTCATGTATGTATTCATTCGATTAATGACATCACGTGAATCTTCTCACAGATAGACGGCCTATATTCTTTGAGGAAAAGCTATGGTATAACAATGCCTGCATTGATAAGATACCATTTCAATTTATTATATCGTTCAACTTTTAATGGCTTTAATTCGGAAAAGTTATTTAAGCTACTTGAAAAGATGAGGCTGTTTTGAATGCCTAATCTACATGTATAACGTTCGAATTTTGTACATTGAATTTACAATCTTAGTTGAATTTAAATAAAATAAGCTACTGGTACACAATGAGCATCTATCTTACCTAGTGGTTGTTCGTTTTCAATCTCAACCACAGTCCTATCAGGTGATTCTTTTCCATTTTTTTCTTTAGCTTCCAACGTTTGCCCCTTCATTATCACCTATAGTAAAAATAGGAGAGATATTGATTGGTATTTGTTCATCAACAATCCATGAGCATGATCGATACTGGGCAAACAGGCTGATACTGTCAGTAAATCATCATTGTTAACAATGACAAGATACTGGTCTTTGTAGAGAGAATGAAGTGACAAAGAACAAAGTTGTAGATGCAACATGGTATGAATTCTGATATGTAGGTACTAGTGATGAAAGTATAGTGATTCGTTGTAATAGAATTGTACTTGGGTAGTCAAATGTAGCCATATCTATTGTATATTAAAAAATCTTGGATAGATAGAATACCGTCACTGTATAACAACAATTTTCCGTCAATAATAATACAAGCCAAATCTCACACAAGCAGAATCATACCGTTTTCATTCTGGTTACTGTACAAGCATCTAAAACTATTAACTCGCGTATAAAACGAGGTATCAAGACGCATTGAAGAATAACAAAGACGTTGACATATGGTTAGTTAGAATAATGTATGTGCACTGTGTAGCATCCACTGGTAGCATCCTACTGGATTTCAGCATAACCTAGAATTGTGTCGACAGAATGGACGATTTTTTCAGTGCAACCAAAATGAGGCTCACCATAACATTTGTCGGTCATGAAAGTGGATACTATAAAGTTCATGTTGAGCAATAATTAAACGATTTGTAGGTTCGAGAAACTAATCAGAAAATAATTTGAATTTCATCTGCAGTTAAGAGAGATAGAATCACATGGGGTCCACGGGGTCCATGGGGATTGACAATACTGGTGGCAATAGAGACATCAGGTTGGAAATTATAAATGCATAAGACGAAGTACTCACGTTCCGACAACGGTCCTGCCATGCACTTGTATTATACCTAATTATTAAGAACACTAAAAAGCGGTATTCAAAGTGGACACAACACACTTTCACAAGACAGCTGATATTCAGACCATTCAGACTGTACGATTGTAGTCTTTTTTACTCGGGTCGATTAGTCATAGCTGGTCGAGATTCCGTAGATTGACATATCGAGTTGAAACTCGTATTGTATACACGTAGCTCGATCTTCTGCTACTGCATTCATCCCCGGGACGAGATTTATTTTCGAAATTATTAATGGACATGCTTTTTATATTTACGGAACTACAATAATGACATAATTGACGTGTGTAACATATAGCGTAAACACTAATTTATAGATCTTAATTGGCGTACATTCTTTTTGTACCTGCGATACGTTTTATGTCTGACATTTCTGACGTTTACTTAAGGTTAAGTTCTGACTGTGATGCAATCCCTTCTGGTGACGAACCGCGTTTGAATGTATTGGGACACGTTGCGGTCATAAATATTTGAATATATAGTAGAGAGCAAAGATGCTGAGCATTTACTGCATAACGTAAGTAAGAAGGTCCCTGATGAATCAAATTCTTTGTCATTTTAATCATGTATATTTTTTGTTCAGATCCTCGCTAATCTCGACATTGAAAATCCTGTTGATCATCTGTATTACTGGGTTGACATGCACACTGATAATTCTACCAATTTTGATAATTTACGGAAAACATCATTTTGCCAAGAAGCGAAATGGCAGATCACACAAAGAAACAGTGGCTGGCTTCTTCCACCCATATTGTAATGCTGGCGGTGGAGGTGAACGAGTTCTGTGGGCTGCTATCAAAGCCATACAAACTAAGTAAACTTATACATAACGTATATGTAGAGTCAGAACTATCATTGTTTCCCCAATTATCAATCAATTATGTTCACAGATGGCCAAACATACATATTGCGGTATATACTGGAGACTTGAATGCCGAGCCAGAGCAGATCATTAAAAGAGCAGAAAAATCATTCAACATTCAGTTGAACCCAGGAATTGAATTCATATATCTACACAAAAGAAAATGGGTCGATGCTTCCCTGTACCCATATTTTACGTTGCTAGGTCAAAGTCTTGGATCTGTGTTGCTAGGTCTCGAGGCTCTGAACAATTTACAACCTGGTGACTATAATTAGTTCATATTTTATGCAAGAATTCACGCTGAGTATATTTTCTAGCACTAATTTTCTGGTTACAGATATGTATATCGATACAATGGGATATGCGTTTACATATCCCTTATTCAAGTATATCGGTGGCTGTCGCGTTGCATGTTACACTCATTATCCCACAATTTCTACCGATATGTTGAGACATGTGTATCGTAGAGTTATATCTCACAACAATCGACGCATAATAGCAAGAAACCCTTTTCTATCAGCTGCTAAGATTGCATACTACAAATTCTTTGCTGCCGTGAGTTACGCGTTCATTTGTACATAATCAACTGCATAACCAGTATGTGATGGATTGGTATTCGTCTTACCGCAGATATACGGTTGGTGTGGCAGGTGTGCTGAGACTGTGATGGTGAATTCTTCATGGACCGAAGACCACATCAATGCGATATGGAACTGCCCACTGAAGACTCATAGGGTCTATCCTCCTTGTGACGTAAAACACCTGACGCAATTGCCACTTCTCACCATGGAAGAAAAACATGGAATCATTAAGATTGTGTCTGTTGGCCAATTTAGACCTGAAAAAGACCATCCGTTACAATTGAGGGCTCTGTACGAACTTAGATCTATAGTCAGTGACGACTTATGGGAAAGGGTGAAGAGTCAATGCATAATCTAATCGTCGTGATTTTATGGCTGCTTTGATTTACAAATGACAGATGCAATTACTCCCTTTTTAGATTCGGATGGTATTTATTGGCTCATGTCGCGACGCCGACGATGAGGCCAGAGTAAAAGACATGCAAGATTTGGCAAAACATTTGGCACTAGATGAGAATGTGGAATTTAAACTGAACGCACCTTATTCCGAATTAGTGAAGGAATTGCAAGAAGGCACAATAGGAATCCATGCAATGTGGAACGAGCACTTCGGCATTGGCATTGTAGAATGTATGGCTGCAGGACTAATCATGGTGGCACACGCGTCTGGTGGTCCCAAGTTGGTATTTTATTTCCTGACTTGTAGAGTATTTTCAGAAATTTACGCTTCTCCATCTACGTATTTTCTATTTTTCTGTTTCAGAGCTGATATCGTAGAAACTCAGCGAAGTAGTCAGACTGGTTTCTTAGCGGAAAACCCAGAAGAGTACGCAAAAATAATGGCATACATCATGAGCATGCATGCCAAAGATAGAGACGGAATAAGAACTGCAGCAAGGTAAGACAAACACATGTTCATTTACGGAAGCTGGCAATGAGTTTTATTATACTTCGCGTTGTCAAAATCCATGATTTCGGTAGGACTTCATTCAAGTTCAAATTAACATCAATAATTAGTATTATTATAAATGCTTCTGGTCCGTTAAAATTTGCGAGGGCATTTGTGTATATCTATTATGAATACCAACTTTTCTACAAATAAGTAAGAATGTACAACATTTCGGTTTCAGAGCCTCCGTCAACCGATTTTCAAGTGAAAATTTTGAAACAGAATTCACAAGGGCGGTTGAACCTTTCTTTCGACAAAAACAAGAATGAATCAACTTCAATCGAACCAAATAATGACATAAGTCATGGCTGTATCTATTCCTGTTTTGTACATAACAAAATAAAGTTTTTGTAAGTGTTATCCCAATATAAGATTATTCTACACACGCGCAAGTCCTCTTCGTTTCTTACAATAACATAATATAAATTGAGGACAATTAATTTTACAACAATTCATCAACATTCAAGAATTGTGACAATTCACTTACCTGACACGGTCTGACATTGAAGATATCAAATGACTAGGCACTAAATGCTGATCCTATTGAATATTTGAATTTAATTGTACTTTCTTAATTTAATCATCAGGAGACATCTGACTTACTGTCATTGGTCAGTGCAAGCCCTTCACACTCCACGACGAATGTTTCTGGGCCTCCATCTTCATTTTGCTCCTTGGAACAGTGAAAGCTAAGACCCTTGTCGCGAAGCATCAGCTCAGCAACTTGGATCGCCGTTTTAGTGTGACAAGTCAACTCTCTAGTTCCTGTCCTTATTTTGGATCGTCCAGAAGCCAAAGCCATTAGAATAATCATCTGTTGAGAAATTGATATCATGGACTTGGAATTCCGGGAGAATTTGATGAATATTGAATGTTATATGAGATTATTCAATGAGTGACCTGATCTTGTAAATGTTCGTCGACGCATCCTCGTTCTGTAAGGGGAACGAGAATTTCTTGGGCAGCAATTACCCCTGCGGAGGTTTGAGATGAAGAACCTAAACCACAACCTCCGAATGTACAGTCAGTACTTGTTCGGCAAACTATACTGAAAGTTATTTTCGAATACATATGAATATCACAGAACTTCTTTTAGTTGTAGTTCTTCTGAATCATTAAAGACGATAAAAAAAAAATGTATAAAATCAATGGGAAGTTGGAACTCACTTGATGCCAGATCCATTCCCTACTGCCATACTTCTGTCTTCTCTGTAAGTTTCAATATTGATAGGTGGCACAGATATTTTATTTTCATCTAATTTTTTACTTATGGTTTTCTTTGCTTCAACAGCCATCTGATTTGCTTCCTATGTGGTTGAGAGAAAATTGTGAGTGCTATGATCTGTTTTGAATACATCAGAGAAAAATCTTGATCGAATATATTATTAATACAACTCATCCATACAGCAATGTTGACAGTTCCTGCAACATAAGCCCACCCTGAAATACTGACTGGATGACCTGGCTCCAATAATGTCACAGCATTCAATTTTTTTACTGGGGATATGCTGAGGTGGACCTCTCCACCACCTTTTGGAAAGTACCCCCTTAAATGATCCCAAAATTCTTAATAAGTTTTTCAGTTGAAAACAAGAATCTCCTAATTGATCCAAATGTGGCTCTACACACCTTTTGACTACTGTAAACTCAAAAGTTGCTCCAAATTTATTGAGCAAGGGCTTGAAGACTTCAGTGAGATACTCTATGGATGGACCCATTGGAACATTAGTCCCTCCTTTGAGGATCAAGTTGATAGGGTTTGAACAGCGTAGGAACAGAGCACAGGGTATTGCCACCTGAGCCAAAAGGCAAATGCAGCCTGCTGTCTGAATGTCTGCGCGAATTTCTTTATTGTAGTTTCGTAGGGAATCAGGCCAGAATTCCAAACGCGTTGATCCAATATAGGTCCCATTAACTCTCGCATTGCACATTTGTTTAACCAGCTCAACGCCTAGAATCATTAGGTATAAGAAAAATTAACAGTGTATGAATTTGCAAGGAATGCTAATTAAGTTCTCTGCCAAAGATTGCAACAATTACCTTTCAGATGTTGTGCTGCTAAGCCAGGCTTCGATCGACCAGCTCGGATGTTGATAATCTCTATAGGTATTCTGTAGAGTGCGCTCAGGCTCAACGCTATCCGCAGCACTTGCCCACCCTGCTCATTAAATATTACATGGAATTAAAAAATTCAACCGATTTGAAATTTAGAAAAATAGAGATTAAGTGGTAATATGCAAAAGCCCTATCATTTAGCACGTTATTATTATCACATCCTATGTCTATAACCTATTATTAACGGATGACCAAAAATAGCTCTTAACTTACCCCTTCGCCCAGACTTCCATCAATTTTTAAAGGAGAGGCCATCGCACTATGTACTGTACTTTTCAGTTAAACTACCCACAATAAACAGCACTTGATTGTAAAAACTTTCTCGTGCTGTTGGAATATGTTATCAAATATTGCTTTAATCAGTTCAAAAACTTATTTTCAAACGCCGGCTGTCATCCAAGTGACAAGTTTGTTCGAAATGTTTCAAAGGTGCTCTCCAACGTACGTGACGTACGATGTATAGTAATTTCAAGGCGCTGAATGGCAGTAATACAAGACCCCTGTCACATCCGCCAACGAAAATGCAGAATTGTTACGGAGCCGAGATCCCGACAAGTCCCTCGTAGGTCAGGATTTATGAATGAAAAGCTACAGACTGCCGCGTTTGAAATATGCTTGCAACTTTTCAAAAACGAAATCAAACGACGAGATCCACCATCTACCGTCACTACGTAAAACAGAACGTTTCCCAGTAGGTTTAGCAGTGTGGATTCATCGACTGGTGATACATTACAATTATCGTTTGAGCATTCACAATTTAGAGGTCGCGACCTTCTTGAAAATTTGAATTTAGCATCTCTAAAGAAAGAGAATATTGATGACAAAAATATTCAAAAACAATTTTCGTCAATAAGTTAAGCTATGTTTTGTTTAATTGTTTGCCGTTCTGAGATGTAATTTATTTGGATTTGGTTAAAATTTTATAATTTTTCGGTGAAATGTTGATTGAACGGGTCACCGTTGCAACTGTGCGATGACCCATGCGTCTCTCAGAAAGGTGTAATTAGTAAGACGATATTTGAGTAAAACGCATCGGAAGACTTCTCTAGCGAACCTTGACGACTGCTGACTTGCCATAGAAAATAATCCCGTGGTCAATTCCCAATGAAATGTCTAATTTACAGAAACAGGTCGACTGAAGTCCACGCTTGGTCAAACCACGATTAATAAATGCCCGGGGTATGCCCGCGCTGCCTTCGCGAGGTTTACTTCGCTGAAGAAAAATTGGCCCTCGGAAAAGTTTGGCACATATTCTGCTTCTCGTGTCGTTAGTACCGTAGATCCGAAATTATTTCAGCTCCTTAACTTTACTTTGCCTTATCGATTATAGCACGTTCCTTTCGATTGATCTTACAAGGATTCGTCATAGATATGTTGGTTCATGAATTGGATTCTCAAATTGTGCAGGTAATTGTCGCAAATTGTTGGACAGTTGCACAGTGGCAACGCACGGTGGAGAATTATTCTGTAGGAATTGTTGCACTCGACTCTTTACCCCATCCGTTCAACCCCCGTCACCACCTCCGACGTCGGATCTGACAGTGGAGCATCGAAATCCTCCGTTTCCTTCATCTCGTGTACCGGTCTCTGCCTGTGATTCTTTTTCTGATTGCTGCTGCTGCTGTTGCTGTCCTGAAGATTGCTCCGTCGCAGAGGTTCCATCGAATCTGAGAGAATATAATCGCCTGGATAAACAACGTCTCCGAGGCGGGGGGGGCGAGGAAATAGATGAACCAGAGGATTTCAGACTAGTCGAAGAAACTCGTCGTTGTTCAGAAGGCGATTGTTCAAATCTTGGGATCGTCTCATCGATCACCACGTTGTGCAACGCGCCATCCAGTCCAACCGCTGTTACGACTTGGTACAATAGGCAACATTCTGCATCTCAGAGGTCTCGTACTTTTTTTTGTACTTTTCTTCGTTCGCATAGTTTGAAAATACCGTGTGGCTTACGTTAAGAATTTTGCAGTACTTTCGGTGGACAGAATTGCGTGAAACGACACTCGGTACGATCATCTGGTACTCCGATTCCTTGCACCCCGGCCGCAAATTTTCGCAGCAACAACAGCGACTGCTTGAACAGCAATAGCAATTGCGTTGACGGAGGAAAAAAGTTGCCCGGTGTCAGGAGACCCGGAAGTCCTTACCGACCTCGCATTCAACAAAATCAACAACAACATTTGCTACAGCAGCAGCAGTCGCAGTCACAGTCGCAACAGCAAGTAGAGCTGCCATTGCAGTCGCGTGAACAAGAGCAGGTTCAAAAACAAGAACAGCATCTGACCCAGCAGAAGGACCAGGAACTGCACCACCAAAATCAACGGGAATCGCAGCAGCAGTTGAAGGACATCCCTTGCAATCGAAAGAGTCGAAACAATCGCCGTCATTCGCCGCTGAGATATTCAGCAAGGTATGTATAAGTCGAAAAACCATCAGTAGTCTTAGTTTCCAATAAAACGGGTTTTTTTTTTGGGAATCCTGGTAGCGATGGCCAATATTCATTCCGAGATAGACCGTTATCATACTTGTAATTTTGAAGCTTTTCTTTCAAGAGTGTCCGGTGCGTAAGTGCAGGCAAAGGATCGTTCGCGTTGATAATCGTAAAATATTTTGAGGAATGAAAGTAGCTGGTAACTTAGGTGTTTCCAGTAATTTCGGGAGGTATATTTCCACGAGTTCGGCGGGTGGTGTACCTGGTGATAAAATAGAATCCGACTCGGAAACCGAGGGAACCGTTAGCGATTTTATTTCGTACGCGGGGGATAATTCGGCGACACCGTCGCTGCACAGTTCGTTGTATCGTCAGTTGTCCAGAAGAAGAGTATCATTTTGTAGCGACGTACCGGAGGAAGCTGATTCTCCGACGTCCGAATCAACCACCTGCCGGATGAAGATGCCAAATGACAACAACGGCAATTGCAATCACAGCAACGTATCGCCCAGCAGCACTCCGTTAAACTCACAATCAGCCGGAAACAATCCAAACAATTATACCAGCAGCAATGGAACTCCCTACGAAACATGCTACGAAATGGACGATGTTAACGTCCCATCGGGATACACTCCCGGGGCTGGCAACGCGTCCAACTACAAGAACAACTGTTCGCAAGGATTGTTAGAAGACGGAGAGCAACGTTCCTCTAATTTCGACGACGAAGAAGACCAATCGCGATTACGCGGTGGCTGCGGAGGATGCGGTAGCCGGAGCGGAGGATGCGGTACATGCGGAGGGTGCGGACCACCAATCGGTCCGTGTCCGCCGCGCAACGATTGTCGCGAGCCATCAACATCGTGCGGGGCGCCTAGCTGCGATCCACCTTGCGGAACTCGCCCCGGATGCTGTGCCCCGGCCGGATGTCGTCCGATTTGCAGAAAACCTGCTCGATCGTGTTGTCCGCCTTGTACGTCCGAACCGCAAGGTTGCGGTGGCGGCGGATGTTGCGGGGGTGGTTGTCGCGGTGGATGCGGAAAACCGGGTCGACTTTGTATGCCCTTGAGACCGTGCAGCGCTCCGCCCTGCCAACCTCAGGTTTGCAGACCCCGAGGGTCTCCTTGTATGCCACCGCGGGGTTGTGCGCCAACACCGCCTTGCTGCAAACCTCCCGGTGTCACGTTTCGCCCTAGTTGTGGTACCGGCGGAGGTGGACCCTGCTGCCGGTAAGAAAAGCGCGTCTCGTACCCGTGATTTAAATGTCATTTTGTCTCTGTGTGCAGGTCGAAGAGCCCCCAAAGAGGATGCTGCGGTTCGTCCCAGCAAGATGACATCGGGTGCGGATACTGCGGATCCTGCAAATTACCTCCTGGCTGCGAGTGTCTCGGGGGTGGACTTGACTGTCAACGGTGCGGGCGCAAGGTGTACCAGGCCGAAATGCAGGTGAGCGCGACGTTCGATTTTATTTAAAAGAACGCTACATTTGCAGTGAAATTTAAAGCGGGACAGAAGGTGCATAAGGGGTGGTCTATTATTCCTGCGATATTTTAAAGATGGCGCCACGGTTAACCACCCCTTCGTTGTCTCGAATATTTCAACTTCAACACGTGGTTTTGTATGCGATAATTTGACTTTTCTTCAGCACAATGATCGATCCAGCGATTCGGGTCAAATTTTTTCGAAGTTATTCGAATTTTAACGAAAAAAAAAAAAAATCTCACATTCAATCCGCAATTACATTCAAGATCGCCTCCGGAGTTCCCTATCACAACATTTGCTTCAGTTGTTTCTGCTGTCGAAAGCCACTGGAGCCGCTGACTTATCAAGAAAATTGCGGCGAGATTTATTGCAAGCGTGAGTTACCAAGCCCATTATAATCCTCGTGAATTCTCAGCCGTCCGATGTGCTCTGATAATTAATTTTCCCAGATTGCTACGTTCGAAATTTCGGACCACAAGGTTACGGATACGGTGCAGGCGCCGGAGTTCTACAGACTCCGATGTAGAAAAACCTATCCGACTTTATACTTCGAAGATCGACTTCCAATAGATCGAATTGGATCTATATCGGATCAATATTATAACAACCAAATTCATTGCTATACAATATTCAACGGCGAAATTCGATTTATTCTCTATGAAACACCCTCCGAACTTTGACTCAGAATTTTTCGTCGCCTAATAGACATAATAAATACATATACACACGCACGCGAGGAGTAAACGAAAATTGTAAAAGAAAAAAAAAAAAAAAAAAAACAGAATTACAGCTGCAGCTTTCATCCCTCGAGCTTTTTCATAGTCAACGATATCGCACACGTAGTGTGCGTATACATAAAATATTTTTATTTACGTGGAAGGCGTAACTCGGTAGAAAAAACAATGAAGTCGAATATGAAAAGGCAAAAAAAAATAAAATAAATAAAAAAATAAAAATCGGTTCACCTCGACGGTATGACGAAAAGCCCCATTGTCGGCTTCAGCGGCAGCATATCGCTATTGCGCTTCTGTACCTATACAGCTCTCAAATAATGATTTCCATATTTTGGCATATACAAGAGATTTCCGCGATGCTCGTTCGAAGACGGATAACCAGTATTTGTGGAAATACCTACGTAAATATACGCATACGTTATAATGCTTATGTAAGTATGCATGCACATAGGTGTGTTTATGTATTCCGATGTACTCCGCGTCGAGATTATACGAGAGTGAAAAAGGAGGAGAGTAAAACGGCGAGAGAGAGCGAGAAAGACGGCGAACGGTTGGTTGGCTGGTTGCTTTATTGAGTCTCTCCTTTTGGTTGGATTGCAGAACGTGGAACCGTAGGGGGTACGCCATGCACGGAAGGGGGTGGGGGAGGGTGAGAGCGAGGGGGCGTTTATATAGCTTTCAAGCGCAGAAGCTTAATCTAATTTCAAATATAAATCTGTTCTCTTCCGGCTCCCTCTTTTCGTCTTGGTCTTCTCTTTCGCGGCTTCCATTGTTGCTTCAGCGACGCGAGGTCCTATACCGCGGTGTATATATAAACCTATTCTATTACCTCTGCTTCTGCTACCCGACGAGTAATTTTTTAGCATTTCACATCAACCGCTGCTCCCACATCCTCTTTCACTCGGCGAAAACCGAAATTTCCTCGTCTCGCGAACGTTACACCGATAATGAGCGTAATAAACGTATGTGTTTCGATAATCAATGACCGCGACGAATGACGTTTTCAACGGAATAGGAAAATAATAATAGCGATGAAATTTTAGCGAACGGGGTGAAACGGCCCCCCGATACTCGCATCAGGAGTCTATAAAATGATATTGTGTATATACTTTAAAACGATAGGTTGATAAAAAGCAATTATTTTTCGTAAATTTGCACGTTGCGTTGGCTGTCATTGTCCCGTCACTCTGAGCGACAGCAGCCCAAGGCTCTATTTTTCAATTCCAACTCTGACCCGAACAACCCCTGTGCAGCCCGACGCTCATCCACCGCCATCCGGAGCGCCCGCTGCCGAGACACCCGACGCGACGTGACGCTCGACTCCGTTTTATACCTTGTCTTTAATTTAGTTTCTTTCTTTGTACCGCGATGAAATTTCATAACGCAACCGTTGAAGGGTCGGAGAGTGAGATCGTTCGAAATGTTTATCTGTCTTGTTATTTTTATTCGAAACGAAATTATGGATAAAAATTGATACCGATGTAATTGCGCTATTCAGAATTTACCCACCCTCGTATAGTTACGAGCGTTATTGAGAGTGTTTATTTGAAAAGTTCCGAAAATTTATCGTCTGTCTATAATTAGTACACCCCCCCGGGCAATGGATATGATGGATTGTAAATTATGTATTCCATATTGTTTCAACAATTACAGGGTATAGTGTTATCCTTTTTATCACACACACACACACACACAGACACACGCATAATCAAAGCTAACACGGAGCTGAACGGTTAAACTTTGAGTATCGTATAATAGCTGTATGTATACATAGGTATATTATATATACCTGTACCTCTGGCCTGCAGAACTGTTTTCCATCACGGAAATGTTGACCCGAAGTGAAAACCAATTATAAATTATATGCTGCTAAAACTGTGGAATAAATTTAATTATAAACTTTGCATCGGTGTATAAAGCTGGCAAGAATTCGTTTCATTGTTTCTAACCAAAGTCAGATCCTCTATACATTGTACACAACATACATACATAGGTATAGTTGTTATTCATATACGTCTATAGGGATATATTTTCTGGCTTCGATTCGTTCGCCAATACGTATCCTATACACATGCGTCTTTACCTATACGATATTCGAAGGGTCGTTTAGCTGCACAGTGTACGAAACGAGCTACCCGAAACACCCCTAAATATATGTCACAACATTAAGTACAGGTACAAAACCGAGAGACCCGAAAAAGGAGTTGGAATAATATTAATGGGCAGCAATGAATTACTCATCTGAAAAAGTATACGGAACATCCCTGGAAAAAAAAAAAAAAAAATGTTGCACCTTATATTCGAGGGAGCCGTTTTTTTATTTTTTTATTTTCCGACGCCTCGTTGAGTTGAATTTTTGAAATCTAGTCGAACGAAAGGGTAGTATTATGGGTTAAAAGTGAAATCAATCAATTCGTATATCGGCAATAAAGAAGGAACAATTTTTCACCCGATTCACCTTTTAATAAATTTTCCACGTGTACAACATGCAATGTTATGTTTTATGTATACGTGAGCAAAAAGTATCATTTGAAAACCGCGAATGAAACGAAGCAGACGTATATCGCGTATAATTCGATTCATTCGTTCGAATAAAGATCGGGGAGTATAATGAGAAAGAGAGCGAGAGAGAAGGAGAGAGAGATAAAGAGGGATGAAAAAATAGAACGTAAAAAGTTGGAGAGAGTTGGGGAGGAATCAAAAGAATATTAATGCTTATAATTCGAAAAATCGCACTTGCGGGTAGCGAATAAAACGCGGCACACAAGTTTCGTGGAGGGTTTAAATTTCAGACAATAGAAAATTATCCATATCTATTGGCCATTAAGCTACCCCCGTGTCCGACTAAAACTCGACCCGATTCTCTGCACGGCGGTTGGAAGACACCGAAGCGAATCGCGATACCGACCCTATAATATCTGCGGCACGGGGTACCCCCGAGTTCATTCGGTATTCCGAAACGGCGAAGGGGTTTATCGTTTCAAACCGTACATAATACCCTCCACCCTACTAACGAGCCTTGTCGAATCGATAAGTATTTAATGTAATTAATAAAGATCAACGTGATACACTGTATCGTTTTGGGAATATGCTCCAACGGGGAACATCCCTTGCATTCAATGCCGACGTGACGTTCGTTCGTCGTTTCTTATTTTCACCAAAACGGGAGAAACAACGTCACCAAATTATCTCCGCGCAAACCCTTGATTGTATTTTTTTTTTGTCTCAAAGTCCTCTTCGAATCACATGAAAAATTGTCCGAAGTCCCCCCGCGGTCGCGGTATTGAATATTGGAAAATAAAAAGGGGTGAAAAGAAACGGAAATCGGGTCGAAAAACGATAGCCGGAATTGAAGAGGCTCGTCGAGTCGGCAGGGGATGCCCCATACAACGTATGAATACAACCAGTTTTGAGTTTCGCTATGAGCTCGATGCGTCCGTATAGCCATGGTATAACTCATGTACGCGTATACATACATGTATAATAACGTATGTACGCGCGGGGACAGACGGGCGATAGATAGTGGGACTGTTACCGCCGCCGCTGCAGAAGCCGAGCTTTCGAGATGGAAAGAGAAGAGGTTGAAGAGAGCGAGAGAGCGTTTAATTTGCATCGTATATAAATCGTGTTTCCGGTTGAGCACGCAATGCAAACACACGCGTTCATTTCAGCCGTTCTAGCTCTGCAGTCGGCTATATTCCCGTTATGCATCTGTATACCTAGCATTATGTACCTATACGCTGTGTTACGTGCATCACATTGTATAATGTATTATATACCTATTATACGTGTAGCTTTCGGGTTCTTTCCGATTTTTTTTACACGTGATTTCCATGCACATGCCATTGATGCAAATCCTCCCATACCGCCGACGTATTGTTGCCACGGTAATTTATCGCCGGATCCGATTAATAAATCAGGGATCCCGTAGTCATCGACACTCGGCAACGGCGTCTCACCTCTCTCCATTTTTTTCCACTTCTTTTTACCGTTTCCCCCCCCCCCCCCCCCCCTTCGCACCCCGGGCGCGCAGAGAGCACTTGTAAGAATTCGAACGCGTTCTCGTTTATTTCGGCGAACACTTTTCCGACCGACTGCCCGCGGTTCCTCCTAATTTATCCGACTGTAATTCGGGTGCGACGGAAAACTTTCCTCCCGAAAAAACTACCCTCGGGTCGTTACCGCTCCGGTTATTTATCACCGTCGAGGAGTTCGACCGTCCGGAGAAGGGTTGATTTTTCGAAGACGTGTCCCGCCCTGCAACGAGTCACTTTGAATATCACGACTGTTATTTGCCGTGTAACGCAGAGGCGAATAATTTACGGAATTAAGGGCGTCCCATCCGAAGCTGGTGCAGAATTCCTGAGATCGTATCTCGATACCGCGGGCGCGACGGGTTAATTAATCGATACAGCGTATTCTATGACCGAACTAATTAACGTATGGATATAGCGGTAATTAGTTAAGCTCGAGATCAAAGGCTTATCGGTATCTCTTGTAGCTCCTTCGTCAGATCTTGCGAATAATATTGCCGGTGTCGTGCAATAATTCAACGTTGGTATACCTACGGAGGTAACGTTCGATTATTTGCAAGAAAATATAAAAATCGACGAAAAAAGAAAAAAAAAAACAACGTATAATATACTTACATAAATATCTGTAACGATCGGTATATATATAAATATATATATATATAAATATATATAAATATATATATACCGAGTGAATAAAAAGGAGCAATTTACGAGCAGTCGGTGACCTGATACAACTCGTACCGTACGGTCTATGGGACATATAGTATAGCCGTAAGTATAACCTGAATGTCCTTAATGCGACGTGCATTTACGGTCTTCTCAATCCCACGTAACTATTATATATATATTTTTTTTATTATTTCTGATAGCATGTTTACGAGATCGAATGAATGGATTCGTACTTTATGGGACCAATAAGGTACTCGGTCCCAATATTGTATTGTATGTACTCGTATTTATTAGAGAGGATATACCTACATACGAGTTACAGTAACCGCGGAACCTGTAAGAGCGACCTCCGTATAAAAGGGAATAAACGTAAATGTAGTTACGTCGTACCGCAGGACCGCAATATTACGTAAGATCCCTTTGATGATTTTCGGAAATCCAAGTTACTCGTTTCAGTTTTTTTTCCCCCCGTTTGTCTAACCATAGTTATTCGAGTGAGCATGTAACGATTTGCGAGAAAATGAGATGAGAAAATTTTTCAAACAATCAACATCGAAAATTACGAAAATTTAATATTTTTGTCGGACACGCAATGATATTTTTCAGCGAACAGCTTACACGTATCTTTGTAAAAAAGGGTTGAAAAAGAGAAGGAGGAAAAAAAAAAAAAAAATTAGATGAAATAAAATTTCTAACGGTGTCATATGCGCCTGCTTGCATGATAAATGTAGCGATTTAAAATCGAAATTTCTCTTTCGTGTGCACGGACCCCGACGTTTGACTAATGGTTTCGTATTAACTATTGGAGCATAGAATAGCAACGCGTCGAAATTTTGAAAAATACATTTGTCCTGACAACGGATTAATACTTCAGCTATCTATTCCGATTGTCCCACCTACCTACAGCCTCCCCCTACCCCTACGTGTCAGAGGCAAAATCATATCCGTAATAACATACAACGTTATCCAAAATGTCCGACTACATTTTTGTATTCTCATTTTTATCTCCTCGACCGCGTTATCCCTTGAACTGCAATGATATTTATTTATTTATTTTTTTTTTATATCACAAACGTCGAACTAATTTCGTTCGTTATGCAATTTCCGAATGAAATCGTAAAAAAAATTCTTATGTGCTCGAATTTGACGAATACACTAGAAATCTGCAGCGTGCAGGTGTTTGTCACATATTTATGGTATACGTATTGAGATTTTTACGCAATTCGTTCGGATGGTCCTTCGTGCCTGGATCAGTCAACCCTTCATTATTGTGTCGAACATCGGGGGCCTACTTGAGAAGTGACAGAAAAAAAAGGATAATAATAATAAGAAGAAGAAAAAAGGCGACCGGCATGGGTATAAAAAGAAAAATATGGGGCAGCTTTGAGACCACCCAAATGAAACAAACTAGTTGACACCTAGGCCCATTTGGGCCCACTGCAGGGCCCATTGGTATAATATCCGCTCCCCATAGGACCTATTGTCATGGTGGGGTGGGTTACCCATAGACTGTACTTTACCGAGTGGAAAATATCCCCATTCTTTAACCCATAATAGGTCGGCGTAGATGCGCGCACTCCTCTCCGTTACTCTTTCACGCGATCTTCTTTCATTGTAGTTTTTGTACCGTACGCGCGAAGCTGATCGAAACTACAAAACGTGCAGAAGGACAAAAAATGAGACGCAGAGAAAGAAAACGCACAGGTTTTTGATACTCGAAGGATACGCGGGGAGTCTTCTCGTGGACCTGGATATGATGATACGTGGGCCACCACCGCATGGGAATCCAGCTTATCCAAGACTAAGGAAAAAGAGAGATATCTCAAGGGTTGAAGATCAACGAAATGGATGTAATGGAGATGAAAAGGAATCACAATTTTTTCTTCACTTTTCTTTCTCCAGAATTTTGAGAAGAATCTGAAGCTGGGCTTGGCGTTTTTTGGGGGCAGTATGTGCGAAGTTGTTGGAAGAATAATTTCAGGACGCTTTACCTTTGTATTTTCGCGTAAGGCACACGAATACGTCGGTTCAGTTCAGTTGGGAATCGATATGTCTTAATTTTTCTGCTCCCAACAGCGAATAATTGATGATTACTCAATCGATTTTTGAGCAAAAAATAAATGATTCTTTTAATTGGGTTTAATACGGTTTTCTTACGTATTTTGATCTCAGGAATCCGAATCTGAAGGAAAAATTGATCTATCTCTAAAATTGACCGAGTTATCGCCAATTTTCAACTTTTTGAGGTCAAAAATAAAAAGTTGATTTTTTAGTCTATATTAATGTAATTTGAGCTCAGGAATCCGAATCCGAAAGAAAAATTGATCTAGTTCAAGAAATAACCGAGTTATCCTCATTTTTTCGCATTTTTCGGCATAAATTTGAGGATATCTCGAAGGGAAAAAATCGTAGCTCAATTTGGACAACGGATTCGTGTTCCTGAGGTCAAAATACATTGGAAAAGTGCCATACGATCAATCCTCATTCAAATTTCTGGGTACGAATCACTTTAAACTAGACGATAAAATGAATTTTCTCTTCTCGATCCCGAAGAGCTGAAAAATGGCGATCACTCGGTCAATTTCAGAGATAGATCAATTTTCCTTCGAGAATCGGATTCCTGGGGTCAAAATACATCAGAAAAGTGTCATACGATCAATTCGCAAGAAAAAAAAAAATTTGGCCCAAAAATCCCCGAAGGGATTTGAACCCGCGCATTTCATCGATTTTTCGGTCGAAAATCAACATTTTTTTTTCCTGGGTTTTCCATGCTATTTTCATGTATTTTGATCTCAGAAATTCGAATCTGAAAGCCAAATTGATCTATCTGTGGAGATTACCGAGTGATCCCCATTTTTTCGCATTTTTTGGTACAAATTTGAGGATATCTCAAAAAGAAGAAATCGTAGCTCAATTTGGACAACAGATTCGTGTTCCTGAGGTCAAAATACATTAGAAAAGTGCCATACGATCAATCCTCATTCAAATTTCTGGGTACGAATCACTTTAAACTAGACGATAAAATGAATTTTCTCTTCTCGATCCCGAAGAGCTGAAAAATGGCGATCACTCGGTCAATTTCAGAGATAGATCAATTTTCCTTCCAGAATCGGATTCCTGGGGTCAAAATACATCAGAAAAGTGTCATACGATCAATACGCAAGAAAAAAAAAAATTTGGCCCAAAAATCCCCGAAGGGATTTGAACCCGCGCATTTCATCGATTTTTCGGTCGAAAATCAACATTTTTTTTTCCTGGGTTTTCCATGCTATTTTCATGTATTTTGATCTCAGAAATCCGAATCTGAAAGCCAAATTGATCTATCTGCGGAAATTACCGAGTTATCCCCATTTTTTCGCATTTTTTGGTACAAATTTGAGGATATCTCAAAAAGAAGAAATCGTAGCTCAATTTGGACAACAGATTCGTGTTCCTGAGGTCAAAATACATTAGAAAAGTGCCATACGATCAATCCTCATTCAAATTTCTGGGTACGAATCACTTTAAACTAGACGATAAAATGAATTTTTTCTTCTCGATCCCGAAGAGCTGAAAAATGGCGATCACTCGGTCAATTTCAGAGATAGATCAATTTTCCTTCCAGAATCGGATTCCTGGGGTCAAAATACATCAGAAAAGTGTCATACGATCAATTCGCAAGAAAAAAAAAAATTTGGCCCAAAAATCCCCGAAGGGATTTGAACCCGCGCATTTCATCGATTTTTCGGTCGAAAATCAACATTTTTTTTTCCTGGGTTTTCCATGCTATTTTCATGTATTTTGATCTCAGAAATTCGAATCTGAAAGCCAAATTGATCTATCTGCGGAGATTACCGAGTGATCCCCATTTTTTCGCATTTTTTGGTACAAATTTGAGGATATCTCAAAAAGAAGAAATCGTAGCTCAATTTGGACAACAGATTCGTGTTCCTGAGGTCAAAATACATTAGAAAAGTGCCATACGATCAATCCTCATTCAAATTTCTGGGTACGAATCACTTTAAACTAGACGATAAAATGAATTTTCTCTTCTCGATCCCGAAGAGCTGAAAAATGGCGATCACTCGGTCAATTTCAGAGATAGATCAATTTTCCTTCCAGAATCGGATTCCTGGGGTCAAAATACATCAGAAAAGTGTCATACGATCAATTCGCAAGAAAAAAAAAAATTTGGCCCAAAAATCCCCGAAGGGATTTGAACCCGCGCATTTCATCGATTTTTCGGTCGAAAATCAACATTTTTTTTTCCTGGGTTTTCCATGCTATTTTCATGTATTTTGATCTCAGAAATTCGAATCTGAAAGCCAAATTGATCTATCTGCGGAGATTACCGAGTGATCCCCATTTTTTCGCATTTTTTGGTACAAATTTGAGGATATCTCAAAAAGAAAAAATCGTAGCTCAATTTGGACAACAGATTCGTGTTCCTGAGGTCAAAATACATTAGAAAAGTGCCATACGATCAATCCTCATTCAAATTTCTGGGTACGAATCACTTTAAACTAGACGATAAAATGAATTTTCTCTTCTCGATCCCGAAGAGCTGAAAAATGGCGATCACTCGGTCAATTTCAGAGATAGATCAATTTTCCTTCCAGAATCGGATTCCTGGGGTCAAAATACATCAGAAAAGTGTCATACGATCAATACGCAAGAAAAAAAAAAATTTGGCCCAAAAATCCCCGAAGGGATTTGAACCCGCGCATTTCATCGATTTTTCGGTCGAAAATCAACATTTTTTTTTCCTGGGTTTTCCATGCTATTTTCATGTATTTTGATCTCAGAAATCCGAATCTGAAAGCCAAATTGATCTATCTGCGGAGATTACCGAGTTATCCCCATTTTTTCGCATTTTTTGGTACAAATTTGAGGATATCTCGAAAAGAAAATATTGTAGCTCAATTTGGACGACAGATTCGTTTTCCTGAGGTCAAAATACACTAGAAAAGTGCCATACGATCAATCCTCATTCAAATTTCTGGGTACGAATCACTTTAAACTAGACGATAAAATGAATTTTCTCTTCTCGATCCCGAAGAGCTGAAAAATGGCGATCACTCGGTCAATTTCAGAGATAGATCAATTTTCCTTCCAGAATCGGATTCCTGGGGTCAAAATACATCAGAAAAGTGTCATACGATCAATTCGCAAGAAAAAAAAAAATTTGGCCCAAAAATCCCCGAAGGGATTTGAACCCGCGCATTTCATCGATTTTTCGGTCGAAAATCAACATTTTTTTTTCCTGGGTTTTCCATGCTATTTTCATGTATTTTGATCTCAGAAATCCGAATCTGAAAGCCAAATTGATCTATCTGCGAAAATTACCGAGTTATGCCCATTTTTTCGCATTTTTTGGTACAAATTTGAGGATATCTCAAAAAGAAGAAATCGTAGCTCAATTTGGACAACAGATTCGTGTTCCTGAGGTCAAAATACATTAGAAAAGTGCCATACGATCAATCCTCATTCAAATTTCTGGGTACGAATCACTTTAAACTAGACGATAAAATGAATTTTCTCTTCTCGATCCCGAAGAGCTGAAAAATGGCGATCACTCGGTCAATTTCAGAGATAGATCAATTTTCCTTCCAGAATCGGATTCCTGGGGTCAAAATACATCAGAAAAGTGTCATACGATCAATACGCAAGAAAAAAAAAAATTTGGCCCAAAAATCCCCGAAGGGATTTGAACCCGCGCATTTCATCGATTTTTCGGTCGAAAATCAACATTTTTTTTTCCTGGGTTTTCCATGCTATTTTCATGTATTTTGATCTCAGAAATCCGAATCTGAAAGCCAAATTGATCTATCTGTGGAGATTACCGAGTGATCCCCATTTTTTCGCATTTTTTGGTACAAATTTGAGGATATCTCAAAAAGAAGAAATCGTAGCTCAATTTGGACAACAGATTCGTGTTCCTGAGGTCAAAATACATTAGAAAAGTGCCATACGATCAATCCTCATTCAAATTTCTGGGTACGAATCACTTTAAACTAGACGATAAAATGAATTTTCTCTTCTCGATCCCGAAGAGCTGAAAAATGGCGATCACTCGGTCAATTTCAGAGATAGATCAATTTTCCTTCGAGAATCGGATTCCTGGGGTCAAAATACATCAGAAAAGTGTCATACGATCAATACGCAAGAAAAAAAAAAATTTGGCCCAAAAATCCCCGGAGGGATTTGAACCCGCGCATTTCATCGATTTTTCGGTCGAAAATCAACATTTTTTTTTCCTGGGTTTTCCATGCTATTTTCATGTATTTTGATCTCAGAAATCCGAATCTGAAAGCCAAATTGATCTATCTGCGGAGATTACCGAGTTATCCCCATTTTTTCGCATTTTTTGGTACAAATTTGAGGATATCTCGGAAAGAAAATATTGTAGCTCAATTTGGACGACAGATTCGTTTTCCTGAGGTCAAAATACATTAGAAAAGTGCCATACGATCAATCCTCATTCAAATTTCTGGGTACGAATCACTTTAAACTAGACGATAAAATGAATTTTCTCTTCTCGATCCCGAAGAGCTGAAAAATGGCGATCACTCGGTCAATTTCAGAGATAGATCAATTTTCCTTCCAGAATCGGATTCCTGGGGTCAAAATACATCAGAAAAGTGTCATACGATCAATACGCAAGAAAAAAAAAAATTTGGCCCAAAAATCCCCGAAGGGATTTGAACCCGCGCATTTCATCGATTTTTCGGTCGAAAATCAACATTTTTTTTTCCTGGGTTTTCCATGCTATTTTCATGTATTTTGATCTCAGAAATCCGAATCTGAAAGCCAAATTGATCTATCTGCGGAAATTACCGAGTTATCCCCATTTTTTCGCATTTTTTGGTACAAATTTGAGGATATCTCGGAAAGAAAATATTGTAGCTCAATTTGGACGACAGATTCGTTTTCCTGAGGTCAAAATACATTAGAAAAGTGCCATACGATCAATCCTCATTCAAATTTCTGGGTACGAATCACTTCAAACTAGACGATAAAATGAATTTTTTCTTCTCGATCCCGAAGAGCTGAAAAATGGCGATCACTCGGTCAATTTCAGAGATAGATCAATTTTCCTTCCAGAATCGGATTCCTGGGGTCAAAATACATCAGAAAAGTGTCATACGATCAATTCGCAAGAAAAAAAAAAATTTGGCCCAAAAATCCCCGAAGGGATTTGAACCCGCGCATTTCATCGATTTTTCGGTCGAAAATCAACATTTTTTTTTCCTGGGTTTTCCATGCTATTTTCATGTATTTTGATCTCAGAAATCCGAATCTGAAAGCCAAATTGATCTATCTGCGAAAATGACCGAGTTATGCCCATTTTTTCGCATTTTTTGGTACAAATTTGAGGATATCTCAAAAAGAAGAAATCGTAGCTCAATTTGGACAACAGATTCGTGTTCCTGAGGTCAAAATACATTAGAAAAGTGCCATACGATCAATCCTCATTCAAATTTCTGGGTACGAATCACTTTAAACTAGACGATAAAATGAATTTTCTCTTCTCGATCCCGAAGAGCTGAAAAATGGCGATCACTCGGTCAATTTCAGAGATAGATCAATTTTCCTTCCAGAATCGGATTCCTGAGGTCAAAATACATCAGAAAAGTGTCATACGATCAATACGCAAGAAAAAAAAAAATTTGGCCCAAAAATCCCCGAAGGGATTTGAACCCGCGCATTTCATCGATTTTTCGGTCGAAAATCAACATTTTTTTTTCCTGGGTTTTCCATGCTATTTTCATGTATTTTGATCTCAGAAATTCGAATCTGAAAGCCAAATTGATCTATCTGCGGAGATTACCGAGTTATCCCCATTTTTTCGCATTTTTTGGTACAAATTTGAGGATATCTCGGAAAGAAAATATTGTAGCTCAATTTGGACGACAGATTCGTTTTCCTGAGGTCAAAATACATTAGAAAAGTGCCATACGATCAATCCTCATTCAAATTTCTGGGTACGAATCACTTCAAACTAGACGATAAAATGAATTTTTTCTTCTCGATCCCGAAGAGCTGAAAAATGGCGATCACTCGGTCAATTTCAGAGATAGATCAATTTTCCTTCCAGAATCGGATTCCTGAGGTCAAAATACATCAGAAAAGTGTCATACGATCAATACGCAAGAAAAAAAAAAATTTGGCCCAAAAATCCCCGAAGGGATTTGAACCCGCGCATTTCATCGATTTTTCGGTCGAAAATCAACATTTTTTTTTCCTGGGTTTTCCATGCTATTTTCATGTATTTTGATCTCAGAAATTCGAATCTGAAAGCCAAATTGATCTATCTGCGGAGATTACCGAGTTATCCCCATTTTTTCGCATTTTTTGGTACAAATTTGAGGATATCTCGGAAAGAAAATATTGTAGCTCAATTTGGACGACAGATTCGTTTTCCTGAGGTCAAAATACATTAGAAAAGTGCCATACGATCAATCCTCATTCAAATTTCTGGGTACGAATCACTTCAAACTAGACGATAAAATGAATTTTTTCTTCTCGATCCCGAAGAGCTGAAAAATGGCGATCACTCGGTCAATTTCAGAGATAGATCAATTTTCCTTCCAGAATCGGATTCCTGGGGTCAAAATACATTAGAAAAGTGCCATACGATCAATCCTCATTCAAATTTCTGGGTACGAATCACTTTAAACTAGACGATAAAATGAATTTTCTCTTCTCGATCCCGAAGAGCTGAAAAATGGCGATCACTCGGTCAATTTCAGAGATAGATCAATTTTCCTTCCAGAATCGGATTCCTGAGGTCAAAATACATCAGAAAAGTGTCATACGATCAATACGCAAGAAAAAAAAAAATTTGGCCCAAAAATCCCCGAAGGGATTTGAACCCGCGCATTTCATCGATTTTTCGGTCGAAAATCAACATTTTTTTTTCCTGGGTTTTCCATGCTATTTTCATGTATTTTGATCTCAGAAATTCGAATCTGAAAGCCAAATTGATCTATCTGCGGAGATTACCGAGTTATCCCCATTTTTTCGCATTTTTTGGTACAAATTTGAGGATATCTCGGAAAGAAAATATTGTAGCTCAATTTGGACGACAGATTCGTTTTCCTGAGGTCAAAATACATTAGAAAAGTGCCATACGATCAATCCTCATTCAAATTTCTGGGTACGAATCACTTCAAACTAGACGATAAAATGAATTTTTTCTTCTCGATCCCGAAGAGCTGAAAAATGGCGATCACTCGGTCAATTTCAGAGATAGATCAATTTTCCTTCCAGAATCGGATTCCTGGGGTCAAAATACATCAGAAAAGTGTCATACGATCAATTTTTAAAAATAAAAATTTTTGGCCAAAATTTGAAAAAATCGTAAGGGGTACCCCTTGGAAAAATCTCAAATTTTGGCCAAAAATTTTTATTTTTCAAAATTGATCGTATGGCCCTTACTTATGTATTTTGACCCCAGGAACACGAATCCGTTGTCCAAATTGAGCTACGATTTTTTCCCTTCGAGATATCTCCATTTTTATGGTAAAAAATGCGAAAAAATGACGATAACTCGCTTATTTTTAAAGATAGACCAATTTTACTTGTGAATTCGAATTCCTGATGTCAAAATACATCAGAATAGCATATAAAAAAAATATTGATTTTCCGACCCAAAATCGACAAAAATCCAAGGGGAAAATCATTTGGATTTTTTCGATTTTTGGGCCAAAAATGAAGTATTTTAAAAATAGATCATATGACGTTACGTATTTCGACCTCAAGAACACGACTCCGTCGTCCAAATTGAGCTACGAATTTTTCCCATCGAGATATCCTTGATTTTTCACATTTCAGGGCCCGTTTGACGCTGAATGACCCATGTGTACAATTTATAGAAGTGCCCTGCACGGACCGCGCGCCTCTCACCTGTGGCACGCGTCTATTTGCAGCAGTAGCAGTAGCAGCAGCGGCAGAAATATTGCGTAGGGTGTCATCCCCGTAGAGCTTAAACAAAAGCGTAACGCCCCAACCCTCGTGTCGAAGCGTGATTCGCGCCTAATATTATATTAAATTAAATTACAATGGTGATCCGTGACACGCGCGGCGTTTCAAAAACGATTTTAATAACGTTCCACGGAGATATTTTACAATAATAGATTCTATTATTATAATCATTATCGTTAATATTATTTTTTAATAATATGATAATAAAGGGAAATGAAAGAAAATGTTCCAAGAGATTATCATTCGGCCACGCGGCAGCGGATCCTTCTAGCTTCTCTGCAGCGAAACTACACGCGGCATATTCGCTTCACGCCGTTTGGGGGGTTGCGCAACTGCAAGATGGCGAGTCGGGTAGCGGAAGACTCGATTTTCCATCCCTCGCTCTTTTTAATATCCGATTAAATAATAACTCTCGAAGAGCATTCATTCGCGCGTATAACGTACCTAACTGTATCATACATATCTCATTTTGTACTCGATGGTATATTTTTACAATCTATTTTAATCTACCGTCCCGCGATTTATTCAAAGTCAAAATATATATTTTTACGACAATTTCGACGAACCAAAGTAGAGCGTAGTCTTTTTTCTACGACGTTGACCGAGTGATAACAGGACCATAGAAAGGATCTCATTTCATACGACTCAAAATTGTGATCATACGAATGAGATTGACCAAAAAAATAATCATCGTTTTTGTTCTGGAAAGTGAACGACTCCCCCCCCCCAAGTGTCGTTAATTCGATTAACCATCCGCGTGCAGCAAATCACCGACGTTTATAGATATAAAGCGTTAAATTTGAAACAGAAAAAAAGCAAAAAAAAAAAAATCAGAGAATAATTGGAACAATTAGAAATAAATGAAGTACAAATAAAATTCAACGGTATAATCCGATACGTGGCATTTGGTACGAATAAAATTTTTCATTAATTTTACGACGACACAAAAAATGATTAAAACCAGACGGATAGTCCATAATTATTTAACCAATCGAATGAATACGACCCCCGTGCATAGTGCGCAGTTTGTATAATACAGAAGGTGCTGAATAAAAATGAAAAAAAAAAAAAAAAAAAAAAGAATTGATGAATACAACGATCGTTAATGGACGAAAGTTCGGTCACCGGCAGAATACAACTCTTTTCGGACACATAATGATGTGTAATAAAGTAAAAGTATACAGCTATACCTATAGTTAACCGAGTTCCGTATACGTTCGATAGAAAATTTTCCAAAAGTCGTTAATCACGGGGACAAACAGGCGACTAATTGTTGGGTTTGAGAGTGAACGTCATTTTCTATTATTGCGCCGTCGGTGACGGATCCCAACCCCCGACGAGCCCCTTCGAATCAACCCGAAACCGGGTCCTGGCTCGGGATTCGATCGGGAACCACGCTGTGAAACTTACGATTTCAATTTCCAAACCAAACTACTCTATGCCGCGATGACTCGCTGATTTTCAAATCATTTATTATTACTCCTCTCTCCGCGCTCGCGTCACCATGCGGATGCGGATCTCTTCCTTTCTTCCTAGTTTTTTTCCTATTTTTTTTTGCTCCCCCTTTTTTCCCGAAGCTCCGATGGGAACGTGCGACACCCCGGGCTGGATGTACATGTATATGGGCACGTGTGGATCGCTTCGACACGATGAAAATCGCGAACGCTCGAATCGTTAGCGATACGATGAGCCGACGATTTCGCCGACTCCGACGACGTCAAGACGGGGATGAATAAATTTAACAACAAGGGTAAAAATTTCCACCCCGTTTTTCCGTTCAAGTATATTCATTAGATTTATAGAGTGTGCTGTATATTTCGAAAACTGCTACCCAAAATGCGGTAAAAGATCGGTTCTTCATTTTTTATTATCATTTCTTCTTCTCCAAATTTGTAATTTACTTTCATTTGATTTCTTTTATTTTCAGAATGACTCCGAGGCAGAATAATCGCGATTTTCGACGATATGGCTGCTGTCATCGTAAATGGGGGGGGGGGGGGGTTGTAATAACAACGCGAGTCGGTCGATCCGCGCGTTTTCGAGTTCGTATACACTCTGTACGTAACACGATCCATCATCCCTATGCGCCTATTGGCGTGGGTATGTGTATACGTAGTATACGAATACGCATTGTACACGTATACGGGGTGTCGAGTTCGTTTCGTGACTATTACCTCGTACGTAATATCATAGACCCCGGGTCGGGAATGACGATCAGTCATCGAGTAGGATGGTCGTGACCGTCGGTCTCCGGATTCGGAAATTCACTCGCAAGGCATAATAACGCCGAGAAATCCGGAAAATTGAAAGGGGACGAGGTCGGCGCCGCGGGAGAGAGAAGACCTCGGAGGAACGTCCGATTGAAACGAACGTCTGCGGGATATGACGGTATGCGGCGCCCCGCATTTTCCTCATTCGACCTTGCACGGAATCACCGGATCGCCCGACGACGATCTATTTATCGAGTCGACCGCGGAAAAGATTCGTCGTCCCTGCTATGTTACAGACGACGGGCTGCTAATGATGTTAATTCGTTCTAGATCGCTGGCTGGCAGCTACCGAACCTTACGCGCGTCGAGAATCTAAAGAAAATCCGTTGTAAATCGGACACGGGCGTTTCCCGAATTTCACATCCCGCAGACAACCGTACGTTCGGAAAAACCGATTGATCTTCATCCCAAATAACAATCGTATCTCCACCTATAATGCGTCTATTCCAAACCCCGGACAACTTTTTGAATGTTAAACTACACGCAACAATGACGACGTATACGCGTACCGCGCACCTTTTTTCGTTGCACAACGTGTATCGTGAATAAAATCTCATGGAAAACGAAAAAAGGGTGTTCGATACGCTCGGTTTTTTTTTTTTTTTTTCTTTTTCTCTTTCCTCCTCATCCGATTCATTCTCTCCTCACGCTTTTCGCAGGCTGCCGATATATGTGTATACATTATATAGGTACAACATGTAAATATCTATCGGGTTTGAAAATATTTCATTCGTTCTATCGACTCGTGTATATTTGTGCAATTTATATACATATAAACGTGCATCCACGATTACTGTTATTATTGTACGAATCCCAGACAT